>NW_021144817.1:17500-95000 GCF_900634625.1 Parambassis ranga | reverse complement strand
TGTTTCTGTCACGTCCGCTGTTGCTCCATCTGTTCTGCGAGCTTACCCACAATCCTCTGCAGAGAGGTCACATGACATTCAGCAGAAGCAAAGGACACTGGAGCAGCATCTGGGACCTTTAACGTGTCAGAGGGTCCCTGAATGCACCACCAGGAAGAGGCAGAGCACCTGAGTGAGCGCAGGGCCCAGAGTCTGATCACCCAGCTGACGGAGGCTTCTGGAAGTGAACCGGAGGTGGAGCAGCTGTGAAGGTGTCACTTCCTGTGTGAGGCTGCAGCTCGTCTGGATCACTGGAAGAATCAACGTGTTAATGATCAGTTTGAAACAGTTACACCCTCCCAACACACACACACACACACACTCTTTTATTCCTGTAAACAACCCCATCTACTCCACTGCTCCACCTGTTTCTCCAGTAGGCTCACAAATCATCAATAACATGGAATCTGTTACAGGCCCAGAGGCTCCTGCTGTCTCTGCTCCTGATCACAGGTTAATCAGATCCATGGTGATCGCTTACAGGGCAGTGTGTGGGATCAATGGTGTGACAGTAGAGGTCAAAGGTCATCGCTCACTAACAGAGGAGGAGGAGAAGCCGGCTCTCCTTGCGGCAGTGAACGCACCGTCGAGCCGCTTCCTCATTTCATGTGGAAAAACCAACTAATTACGTGGAAATATGATAATGTATAATGCTGGGGGAGCACGGCGCTGCCGCTCGTTACCCGGGCCGCCCTGCTCCTCCCCCTCCTCCCCCTGTATCTCCTGGTATTTCTCCCAGGGAGTCTCGCCCTTTCACGACTGGAGAAACATTAGCAGCCAGTCCGGCTTGTTTTGCATCAAAGCAAAGTCTCATTTGCATAATGTGAGCGTGAGCTCCTCCTTCCTCATTGCTCCCAGCGAAGGTCAAGCTCCCCCTCACCCCCTTCCTCCTCAGGAGGTGATACCCCCAACTCCTCTGATCCCTCACCTGATACTGCCGGCCAGGCTGCAGGCCTGTGTGTAAGAGAGAGAGAGAGAGACCCCACCTCCTGTCAGTCCATCCTTTCCTGCGGTGAGGAGGAGGAGGAGGAGGAGGAGGAGGTGTCAGCCAGTTCCTCAGTAATTGTGATGCATTGAAGCTGACAGGTTCTCTGTGTGACTCTGGTCACCAGTACAACTCTATAATGGGACTAATGGCCTGAGAGAACACACACACACACACACACATATACACACACACACACACACACATACACACACACACACACACACACACACATACACACACACACACACACACACACACACACACACCAAAGACTCCAACTGGACCAGAACTTTCAGCTGAGAGTACAGCACAGTGTCTGTGGCCACATTGTAGACGTCCATCGTCCTTTAGAAGTTTGTCTAAACTTTTTCTGAATGCTGAGGATGATGATGATGATGGGATGAAGATGAGGATGATGATGAATATGGCTCATACTGGTCTCAGACCTGCATACTGACCCTCAGTCCGGCCCCTGATCTCTCCTGTGCTCATCGACTTCATCAGCCCCTGCTGCTCATCTTTGTTTTGATTACTATCAAATTACTATTACTACTTATGGACTGACGATATATATAGATATCATTAGAATATAATCACTGTTTCATCTGCTGCATGTTTGCTCCTCTCTCTCTCTCCTTCATCCTCTCTGTCCTGTCTCCCTCTTCTTCTCCTCTCTCTCTCTCCTTCATCCTCTCTGTCCTGTCTCCCTCTTCTTCTCCTCTCTCTGTCCTGTCTCCCTCTTCTTCTCCTCTCTCTCCTTCATCCTCTCTGTCCTGTCTCCCTCTTCTTCTTCTCCTCTCTCTCTCCTTCATCCTCTCTGTCCTGTCTCCCTCTTCTTCTTCTCCTCTCTCTCTCCTTCATCCTCTCTGTCCTGTCTCCCTCTTCTTCTTCTCCTCTCTCTCTCCTTCATCCTCTCTGTCCTGTCTCCCTCTTCTTCTTCTCCTCTCTCTCTTCTTCATCCTCTCTGTCCTGTCTCCCTCTTCTTCTCTCTCTCTCTCCTTCATCCTCTCTGTCCTGTCTCCCTCTTCTTCTCTCTCTCTCTCCTTCATCCTCTCTGTCCTGTCTCCCTCTTCTTCTCCTCTCTCTCTCGTCTTCATCCTCTCTGTCCTGTCTCCCTCTTCTTCTCCTCCTCTACCCGGCCGACTGTCAGCAGGATGGTTCCTCCTTAAGTAGTCAGGTCCTGCTCAAGGTTTCTTCCTCTTAAAGGGAGTGTTTCCTGGCCACAGTGCTCTTAGGGGGTTCGGGTTCTGGGTCTCATGCTCTGAGTTTCTGTGAAGCGCTTTGGGACCATGTGATTGTAAAATGCTCTGTATAAATAAAGCTGAATTGAATTGAATTGAATATGAAGATGGTGATGGTGATGATGGGATGATGAAGATGATGATGATGTTGGGTTTCCTCACACAGCAGGATTATGTAGACTCTCTGTGGGTCACAGCCATGCAGCTGAGCGGCAGCCATGATGCTGGCGGCGGCACGCTGGTCTGATCCTGCTGGCAGCCCAAACCGGACTTTAACCTCTCACTCCATCTGTGGCTGTGAAGAAGCTGCGGCTGCGCTGCTGATAATTACTGAACCTGCCTTGGAATGCCTCGCCAACAGAGCCGTTAGCAGGTGGCGGCGGGGGAGGCCTGCAGTCGATCTGCAGATTCAGCAGCCAGAGGATCCGCAGTAAAAGTTCAGGGCCGACAAAGAAACTCAGAGAGGATTCTTCTTCTGTGCTTCTGCTCGGCGGCACACGGCGTTCCAGGATTTAATTATGGGTCAGTGAGGAAGGGAAATTAATTTGAGGCAGTGGAGGAGTCATGGAGCCGGGCTGACAGGGGCCCTGGGGCCGAGGGGAGGCGGGCGCAGGGCCAAGCGCCGTGGCAGGCTCTAAAGTCACCACGCAAAAGGGTAGCAGTCAGAAGTGATCAGAGAGCGGCGGACAGCCGGCTGGAGGTCCGTCAGAGCCGCAGCAACGTTTCTGGCAGCAAAGAGTGAAAATAAATCCATCTGACAGACGCACTCCAACTTCAGCACGACTTTCTGAGGCCGCCACAAGGACAGCGACACGGACGCCATATTGGCCCTGTGGCTACTCACCTTACAGCACGTGAGGAAGGAGACCAGCCCGACACCTCCCTCCTCATAAAGTGACATCACTCTTTACGTTCTGCTTTTAAAGGGAAACACTTTGACGGACAGCAGCAGATCATGTGACCTCACCCAATCAACCAATCAGTCCTATTATGATCACACAATATGAAACTGAAGGCTTCAGGATGAACACTGAGCGGTCAGAGATCTGAGCTGTGTGTGTGTGTGTTAACATGAAATGTGGGTCAGTGTGTGGCGCACTCACATGTATGTGTATATTCAAATGTATTAGATGTGAGCAGACGTATGTTAACAATGTATTAAAATGTGTGGAAGCTCTTGTGCTGAACACATTAACATGAGGAGGTGTAGGCCTACCGTGTGTGTGTGTGTGTGTGTGTGTGTGTGTGTGTGTGGGCTGGTTCCTCCATTATAACAGAGCTCTTCCTGTGTCTGTAGAATCCATCGACCCTGTGAGTTAACGAGGACAGCAGACACACCTGAGAGACGTCCTCTCAGTCTTTACAGCTAACAGCTAAGCTAATGTTAGAAGGACAGAAACCTGCAGCTACAAAATGTTCCGTCTGCAGTGTGTCATCACTGCTAACATGCTAACAAACAACAACAATACACACATGCACAAGCTACATGAAGCTGTTGGAGTCTGATCAGTCCATGTTGGAGTGAGTGTGTCACTGAGGAGGCTGTAAAAATAAAAGTCCTGGAAGCTCTGCAGCACACTTCCTGTCTGCTCTCTCTCCCCCTGCTGCTGGCTGCAGGACAGCCTCGCTCGCCCTTCGCTCCCCCCTCACTGTTCACCCCTCTCTGAGCCTCCCTCTCTCTCTGCCAGATGTGTCGGGGTGACGGTGAGCTGTGGATGGGGTGTTGGTGACAAACACTGAGTGTGAAGCGTGTGTGTGTGTGTGTGTTGCTCTGAGCGCTTGCTGAAGGTGAGGAAGAGGAGGACGCAGACAGGAGCTGCAGCAGCTGGAGGTAGGTGGCAGCGCAGGCTTTCCTTCCTCCTGTTCTCACACTCAGACAGTCACACAGCCAGCTGTCACAGGATGTGATCAGAAACTTTGTGTACAGCAACGCACACACACACACACACAGACACACACATGCTGATCAACTGAGCACCAGCGTGAAGAAGGCAGTGTGAGTGAAGGAGGAAACTGAAACTCACACAGCAGAGGGAATAAACACACACTGACAACAGTCTGATGTATTTACAGCCAGCTCTGAGGACAGTACGGTGGCTGAGAAGGATCATTCCAAGTCAGAAAACCTTCACTTTGTTCTCTGAAATATCTGAGAGGCTGTTCATGACAGAGAACTGCATATTTATAGATATATAGAACTTTTTAAATACAAGACCTGAAATGTAGCAGAAAGTCCCAGAAACCTGTTAGCATGTTAGCACTGTCCCATCAGTGTGTGTTTTGATTCTTAGCATGTTAGCATGTTAGCTCTTCCTGTCTCCTCAGTGTGTTGAATGTTAGCATGTTAGCGCTTCCTGTCCCCTCAGTGTGTGTTGAATGTTAGCATGTTAGCTCCTCCTGTCCCCTCAGTGTGTTGAATGTTAGCATGTTAGCTCTTCCTGTCCCATCAGTGTGTTGAATGTTAGCATGTTAGCTCCTCCTGTCCCCTCAGTGTGTTGAATGTTAGCATGTTAGCTCCTCCTGTCCCCTCAGTGTGTGTTGAATGTTAGCATGTTAGCTCTTCCTGTCCCCTCAGTGTGTTGAATGTTAGCATGTTAGCTCTTCCTGTCCCCTCAGTGTGTGTTGAATGTTAGCATGTTAGCTCTTCCTGTCCCCTCAGTGTGTGTTGAATGTTAGCATGTTAGCTCTTCCTGTCCCCTCAGTGTGTGTTGAATGTTAGCATGTTAGCTCCTCCTGTCCCCTCAGTGTGTTGAATGTTAGCATGTTAGCTCCTCCTGTCCCCTCAGTGTGTGTTGAATGTTAGCATGTTAGCTCTTCCTGTCCCCTCAGTGTGTTGAATGTTAGCATGTTAGCTCTTCCTGTCCCCTCAGTGTGTGTTGAATGTTAGCATGTTAGCTCTTCCTGTCCCCTCAGTGTGTGTTGAATGTTAGCATGTTAGCTCTTCCTGTCCCCTCAGTGTGTGTTGAATGTTAGCATGTTAGCTCCTCCTGTCCCCTCAGTGTGTGTTGTTGTTGGTCAGGTCTGTGGTTAACAGGAGCTCAGCAGGTTTTTATTCTACCACACAGTGAATCCCACTGACGACTGTTTACTGTCTGAACAAAGGCTACATGCTAACAAGTGGCTACATGGGACTACAGACTATTGATTTAATGTAATAATCTAAAGGTCAATGGAGGGCTGGTTGTCCTCCACGGTTTAACAGACAGCTGCTGACTGACAGTGTGACCGTGCTGTATTTGGATCAACCAGGAGTTAATGCAGCAGTCCCTCACACAGACTCAGACGCTGTGGGGGAGGCCGGGGTCGGTTTGTCCATGTTTACAGTCTGTGGTTACAGACAGGAAGCGGAACCTGATGATGAGGATGAAGGTATTTAAAGCTGTATCAGAGACAAACATGTGAGGTCAGTCAGGGAGCTGGGAACGATAAACAGCAGTTGTGTCTTTGAGTGTTTCTGTTGAGAACAGGCGGCTCGGTCCGGGTCTGACTGCAGGCAGACCCAGACTCAATCATCATGTCTGTCTCAGCACCTCCCACAGCTGCTGGACCACTCAGCACCACACTTCCTGCAGGGACCTCAGACCTTTCCACCAGTCCACAGGCCCACTGAGACACAGAGAGACCGAGACCCACAGAGAGAGAGACAGTACCTCGGGGACACAAAGAGACAAGCCAGCTGAGACAAGGACACACAGAGACACAGAGGTGTTACAGAGGAAGAAGGGACTCTCTTCAGTGTTCTGTCATCAGCTGCAGATCAGCCAGTCACTCAAAGGATCTTTGTCATGTGACCAGCAGTCACATGATGACAGTCGGTCATGGCTGCCTTTCAAACATGTCATCTGTAGAGGATGTGTGACATGTGGAGCTGCAGACTGTGACCCAGAAGTAAATCAGACTTTGTTATAGTTTATTTGCTGTTAAAAGTTGTTAAGACCTGTGGGTGTCAGACTGGAGCAGGGGACAGTTACGCCTTTTGCGCGGGAATTGTGAGTATGAGGAGACAGAGGCGGCAAAGAACCGGAAGTCCACCGCTTTCTGCTGTGTCTTGGTGAGTTGTGCAGCTATTCCAGGCTGTTAGCCACAGTTAGCTACAGTTAGCCACAGTTAGCCTCGCTGTTAGCCACAGTTAGCCACGCTGTTAGCCACAGTTAGCCACGCCGTTAGCCACAGTTAGCTACAGTTAGCCACAGTTAGCTACAGTTAGCCACAGTTAGCCTCGCTGTTAGCCACAGTTAGCCACGCTGTTAGCCACAGTTAGCCTCGCTGTTAGCCACAGTTAGCCACGCTGTTGTTCGTGTGGGGCTGGATGGGAAAACCACGGCCGTGGCAGTGAACCGGCCTGATTCACTGTTCACTGTTATCCACCAGAAGCATTATCACATGTTGTAGCGCTGAGGTCAGATTTATTCAGGCTAAATGTTATGTTTATGTTCATGTTATTTTCTGTTGTATTGTTTGGTATTGAATGTTAATTTTGAAATGGGCTGTCTGTTCTGTTTATATACATGTATGGAGTCTACAGTAGAGCAAACGAGTTATTGAGGGTCAATGATGTGATGTCAGACCAATGACCCAAAACTCTGGGAAAAGCTAGAATGACCAGGGAGGAAGACACCGCCTCCCGACCAGGGAGGAAGACACCTCCTCTGCCTCCCGACCAGGGAGGAAGACACCTCCTCTGCCTCCCGACCAGGGAGGAAGACACCTCCTCTGCCTCCCGACCAGGGAGGAAGACACCGCCTCCCGACCAGGCACTCGTCCTGTAGCCCTGACAGCTAACACTTTTATTTATGATGCATTCAAGGACTGTCAGAGAGTTCATGGTGGCCAGCAGCTGCAGTATTGTACACTATGTTTAAACTGAAGTCACACAGGAAACACTGAGCAACAAGTCAAAGGTTGCACACACACACACACACACACACACACACACACACACTCTCTCTCTCTCTCTCTTCAGCTCCTCACTAATGAGCTGACACTCCTCCGGCTGGGTGGAGGTGAAGCTTTGATCCTGAACCCCCCTCTCCTCCTTCCACCCCTCCCCCTGTCGTTCCCAGCACCTCTGTGGGGTCACACAGATTAACCCCTTGTTTCCTGCAGTTTGGTTTGAAGTGAAGTGGAGGGTGAAAGTGTTTTCTGGCAGCAGCAGTGGGGGAAGAAGCTGGGCCAGCTGCATTCTGGGAGCTTTTTTCAGGGTTTAGAGGAGCTGTGCTGCTGGATGAGAGCAGACAGACCAGGACCTGGAGCTGAGCGGTGTGTGCTCACAGAGAAACCTCAGCCTGTTGGTGGGTCAAAGGTCAGCTGGCCTAACAGCTCAGCATTTCTGGAAGACACGGGAACAGAAGAGCTGTTTTTGTATTTTGAAACGTTTATTTGATAGTGTGGCAGGTCGGCTTCTGTCTGAGAGCCAGCTCAGCATGGACGTTTCCTAATCTGTCTGAATTTGTCTTTTTTAGACCGGAGACAAGGACACGAGGCGGTGTGGCCTGAGCACAGACTGCGAACTGTGACCTTCTGTCTCAGTCAGCTGCTCTGACTCTGAACAGAGAGCCGCGACCCGTCTGTGACCTGTCATGGCGGCCACCAGGCTGCTGCTGCTGCTGCTGCTGCTGCTGGCAGTGACGGCTGTCTGCAGCCGGACTCTGGTGCTGGTAAACTCTGGCGTGGAGGTCACCAGAGGTCATGCAGTTTACATCACAGAGAAGGAGCTGAGGATCAGCGTGGAGCCGACGGCCGATTGTAAGGTGGAGGTGGTGATGAACGAACCGATGACTCAGAGGGTGGGGAGGCTGACTCCACAGGTGAGGACGGGTCAGGTCAGGGCTGCAGCATCAGCACCGCATCACTGATAATGTCACGTTTGTTGTGTGCGGCCTTCAGGTGTTCGACTGCAGCTTCCTGCAGGACGAGGTGAAGTACGTCCACAATGGCAGCCCTCTGCTGGACGAGGACGCGGTGATGCTGAGGGTCTACAGGTCAGTCACGCTCTGAGCGCTGAGAAGATTAGCAGTCAGCTAACCTGATTCATCTTTCAGCTGTTACAGTCGCTTAGCCCTTAGCTAACTGTATGTGAGCTAACCTGGACCAAACTGTAGCAGTTAGCTAACGTGATTCAAATGACTGTACCTGCTACACAGCTAGCTGTCTGAATCAGTGTTAAAGGCCCTTTGTGAACTAAGTCCTTAGCTAGCTGACACAGGAAATGCTGGACAACCCAACCGACTACAGTTTGGCAGATCTCCACCACCATGGTAACTGTGATGGCGAATCTTCTGCTGAACGTGCCATGTGGTGTGTGTGTGTGGAGGTTCACGTCCTCAGACACGCAGGTTGAGACGGTGGTTCTGGTGGTCCGGGTGGTGGACTCGGGGTCCTCTGTGGTGGAGCTGGGCAGCACTCCTCTGGTGGTTCCTGAGTTCTACGGATTATCCAACCCCATCAATGGCTCTGTGCTGAACATCCGGACCACGCCTGACCTGGTGTGCACCGTCAGGCTGATGACCACCGACATCAGCGTCCCCGCTGTGGGTCGGCTGGTGAGGGAGGAGGAGTCCACGCAGAGGAAAGGTGCGTCAGTTTGTAGTGAACAGTGGAACATAAAACTACACAGTGTGATGTCTGTCTGTTCTCCGTCAGGTCGACAGGCGGCGGCGGCGCTCTGTCCCGGAAACAAACCCTGTCTGCACGACACCAAGGAGGTCCGCTTCCTCAAAACCAGCTGCCAGGACTTCCTGAGCTCGGACCTGAAGTACCAGCACCTCAGCCCTCCGTCCCCAGAGATCGACTACGTTCCCATCAGGGTGGAGCTGAGGCAGCGGGCCAGCAGGGCCCTGCTGGAGGTAAACTCCGTCAGTCCTGTCCTCCACACTCAGAGCGCCGGAGACGTGAGACAAGTGATGGAACAAAGTCGATAAACTGCAGAATCTGGCAGGCCGTAGTCGGATGTGGATGTTTTCCAGGAGAGATTAGCGTCTCTGTGGCTCGTTGGCAGTCAGAAGGTGACATCCCACTTCCCTGTTCTTTTCTCAGCTCGTCAAGTGGGAGGATGTGGAGCTCCTGCTGAAGCCTCCAAAAACCCTCGAATCCTTTTTGCCTCCTTGTTAGCGCGCGGCGTCTTTGTCACTTCTCACACGTCTGATTGTGCTCCTGGCCACCGCGCTGCTGCACGCGTGCAGTCACGTGTTGATTTGTTAAATGTTGTGTTAGCGTGTGTTCCAAATGAAGAAACTCACTTTATAGCTGTATCCTCTCCCAGTCTCAGGCCGTGTGGCTGCCGGTTCTGATCCACGGTGCCATGCAGAACCAGCCCCCCCGCGCTGCCTTCATGGCCTCCTTCATCCTGGAGGTGGACCAGTTCATCCTCACCCCGCTCACCACCGCCGCCCTGGATGCCAAAGACCAGGAGACCCCACAGGAGAGGCTGATCTTTAACGTGACCGCCCCGCCCGCCGAGGGCTACGTCACACACCTGGATGACCACACCAAGCCCATCCAGTCCTTCACCTGGCTGGACCTCCATGAGATGCAGGTGGCCTACCAGCCGCCCAATGGCAGCCGGTCACACCGCAGGAACTATGAGGTACTGCAGGCTCCGCGCTGAGAGGACTAGCTGTGGTCTGACGTGTTCCACGGAGTGATCTGATCCACACTGCTAAATCATTAGCAACAAGCTGCTCAACACTTCAGTCACTGAAGAAATGATTGATTAGCATTCTGTGGAGCTGAGCTTAAATCAGATCTTCATCTGTAATAATCTGGTCCGATCACACTGTAAACACATCTCTGTGTCTGTGCTGTAAGGTGGAGTTTCAGGCCGTGGACGGCTCCTACACCAGCAGCCCCCCCATCACGGTGCACATCTCCATCAGGGCGTCTGAAACCACCTCACCCAGAGTCTCCTGGAACATGGGTACGCTCGCGTCCCTGGCAGTGATAGTCACATGTTTCACCCTCCTTCCTGTCTGCTGTGATGATGTCAGAATGTCTGTGATGTCACAGGTCTGGATCTGTTGGAGGGTCAGTCCCGACCAATCACGTGGGAGCAGCTGCAGATAGTGGACAATGACAACATCAACGCCGTTTACCTGGTGGCTGTGGACGGACCTCTGCACGGGCGCCTGAGTGTCAGAGGTGAGGGGGTCAAAGGTCACCGAGCACACACACAGAGTCGCTGTGTGTTTTGTGTTAAGCAGCAAGTTTCAGTGTGTGTGCATGAAATAATAATATATAAATACTATTAAAGATAATAAATAGATAAGAATAAGATTTACTTTATTAAGTGTAGTAACAGCCTGCTGGAAATAATAACAACATAATAACAATAATGATATCAGCAACCTGTCCGACTTTATTTATTTTCTTGGTTTTGTATTCTTTTATTTCATTAGAACATGGGATTGTAAATGTACTTTTATAAGGTATTTCACAGATGTGACATATGTATGATATGGTCTCTCAGTCTGATCATTTACTGATCGGTGCGTCCAGATGTGAAACATGCTGAATGTGGGGCTCTCGCTGCTGAACGATGATTAGTTGAATGATTAATAATGTGTCCATAAACTCGGTGAGCTCCGTCGTCTGCTCGTTTCCGCCCCCGTTGGTCCATGTGCTGCGCGTCCGTCAGCGATGCTCCGTGGCGGGGGAAGCATATGTCCAGTGGCCCTGCATGTGTTTCCTAATCAGGTGTAAAATGGAGCCGGGGCCACTTCGCCAGCGGCCGCCGCTGCCTCTCTCTGTCCACGTCTGTCCCTTCCAGCCCGCCGCCTCGTGAGGCCGCCTCTCTGTCTGAGCGGGCGCAGGCCGCAGCAGATTGGAGCGACTTCTGCCATTTCATGCCGCCGTGCACAGGGAGCAGATGCACTGTCCCCAAACAGGCTTTCATGCTACCAGCTCGCAGGAGGCGCAGGGGGAGGAGGTGGCGGGCGCCCCGAGGGGTTCAGGCGGGGGGTTAACCTTTCATGGCTGCTCGCTGATTTTACATTTTTCAGAGCGCTGCTCACACTCGTTATTATTCAGACACTTGTGCCGCCATCAGACCGGGCACCACAGATGAACTGCCTCCATGTGGGCTGACCTCTGACCTCGCTGGATCCGTTTCTGTTCCTCAGCTCTCGGAGAAGATGCTGATGGTGTGTGAGTGTGTGTGAGTGTGTGAGTGTGTGAGTGTGTGTGTGAGTGTGTGAGTGTGTGTGTGTGTGTGAGTGTGTGAGTGTGTGTGAGTGTGTGAGTGTGTGAGTGTGTGAGTGTGTGCGTGAGAGTGTGTGAGTGTGTGTGAGTGTGTGAGTGTGTGTGTGTGTGAGTGTGTGTGAGTGTGTGTGTGAGAGTGTGTGAGTGTGTGTGAGTGTGTGAGTGTGTGTGAGTGTGTGTGTGTGTGAGTGTGTGTGAGTGTGTGTGAGTGTGTGTTCAGCTGCACTCAGACCGGAGGAATCCAGTCTGACCCCCCAGCCGGCAAAACCAGAGGAGGAGAAGAGGAGGCAGAGAACATGGCACCTGTGGACGTCATACATGCAGCGGTGGACACACACAGAGGACAGAGACGGTGTCTTCACCACAGCAGAGGGAACATCTCTAACATTAGTTGGCTGCTGGAACTTTTGTCCCACTGGGCAGGTCTCCTCCTCCTCCTCCTCCTCTTCCTCCTGCAGCACCTGCTCCTGCATCATTTACTTTGCTTGACAAAGTTTGGCGGTGGCGTCCACGCTGCGCGTCCTGCAGGGAGCAGCGGGTGGATCTGCGTCTCTGAGGAGCGCCGCTGACCCTCGGCGCTGCGCCTCAGTCACTGCAGGCTCGTCCAACGCCTTCAGCCAAATGGAAGGCTGCCTGTCCCACACACACACGCACACACAGACACACATGCACGCTCTCAGCCCGCCGTCCCATTTCTTCTTTATGGGCCTGTTGCCCAACGCCACCTTTGGGCCCAATTACCAAGTTGTTTCCATCACTTGGACCGGGAGCCGGTTCCCCTCGGTAAAGTTGCTAATGAGGTTCGGGCTCGCGACCGCTCGTCTCTCAATCTGTCTGCTGACCTTGCCCTTCTGTCTCTCTGGCACTCGCACGGAGACAGGAAGCCCCCTTCCTGGCGGCCGGGTGGCCACCGGGACGGACGCCATGTTTTACCCCACCGGTGTTCACAGCACAGGCCCAGCCAGCGCCGCGAAGCGCCTGCGGGCGCCAACACAAAGTTGTTATTTCCAAGTGACAGTGGGGGGAAAACTGCGAGCGTGTGGGAGAGCGTAATTGAATCAAAGTGCGAAGGTTTGGCTGGAAACCGTCCGCCGACAACAACACATGTCCACCGGTGCGCCGCCAGTCACGTGGCGCCCTGCTGTTAGCGCTAGCATGTTGTACAGCGGGAGGAAGTCCAGCCAGCAGCAGCGCGCCAACAGATGGACGCAGCCGCCATTTTACTAATGTAGGACAGCAAGTTTCTGATGTTCAGGCCAACGGGAGGACGAGCAGCCGCACAGAGACGGTTCAGCTGGAACCATCACAGACACAGAACATAAAACTGATTCATTTTCAGATTCACTGAGAACAACAGAGATTAAAACATGACGTCTAAATCACAAACAATAAAATGAAATCACAAGTTCAGCTAATAAAATGTTCTTTATGTAACATTTGATTATTGATTTATTCCAAAATCATGTATTTAACTCCTCACTGATGAATCCAAGACAAGCTGTGACGTTAAGACACAAACTCACGGGGTTAAACGGCCTCCTTCATGTTGCTGTATGATCTGTTTTGCTCCTCTGAATCGATCCTTCTGTGTTATTGATCAGATGTGATCAGCTGATCAGCGTGTGTGGTTTCAGGCGGGAAGGCATTCATGTTCCGTGTGAAGGACCTGAGGGAGGGCGTGGTCGTCTATCATCACTCTGACAGCGACTCCACCCGCGACCACATCGTCTTTCGCATTAGCGACGGCCGGCACAGCATCCGCCACAAGTTCCCCATCAACATCCTCCCAAAGGACGACTCTCCGCCCTTCCTCATCACCAACGTGGCGGTGGAGGTGCAGGAGGGTGGCGCCGTGCGGCTGGAGGAGTACATGCTGCTCGCCTCCGACCTGGACTCCAGCGATGACTACATCCTGTATCAGATGGTCACCGCTCCCCGGGCAGGGCAGCTGCTCAGGAGGAGCTCCCCCCAGGAGGCAGGTGAGTTCAGGTGGAGGTCCTCCGTCAGGCAGCTGTGTGATGTCATGGATCAGTTAATGCTCAGTGTCTGTGTCCCTGCAGGACACCCTGTGGACAGCTTCCTGCAGAGAGACCTGATCCAGGGTCAGATCTACTACCAGCACTCAGGGGAGGAGCAGTTCGAGGACTCCTTCGACTTCACGCTGTCCGACAGCCACCAGCCGCCCAACCTCTCTCAGACCTACGTGAGTCAGACACAGCAGCGGCGTGTTTGAGTTTTCGGAGCCGTCTTTGAACTCATCCTGTCCTCCCTGTGCAGACAGTGGTCATCCACGTTTTCCCGGTGAAGGACCAGCTGCCGGTGGAGGCTCCCGGCAGCACTCGCTCTCTGGCGGTGAAGGAGACGGACGTGGTTTACATCACCCAGAGCCACCTCCACTTCACAGACAGAGAGCATCCGGACTCCGACCTGACCTACGTCATCACACAGCCCTGCTTCAGCCCGCTGCATCCTGGGTAAGAAACATTCTGTGCAGCTCTGTCAGAGCCGGAGGGGAGGAGCTGATGATGCTGTGCTGCATTCACAGCCTGATGGATGCAGGCCGTCTGTTCTACACGGACAGCTCCACCGCCATGAAGAGGGACCACATGGTGCCGGTGTTGAAGTCCTTCACTCAGGTCAGCAGCAGTCCTGATGCTGGGTTGATGTTTTACTGCTCTGTTGCTATGTGAAGCTGCGGATGTAGATGGTTGCTAGGCCGTCAGATTGTGGGCGGGGCCTGTGTCTCTGTAAGGCCTGTGTCAGTATGTACCGTCTCTCTCCAGCACGCAGTGAACCACATGAAAGTGGCCTTCATGCCTCCTGTGGAGGACATTGGTCCTGACCCGCTGTTTGTCCAGTTCGTCTTCTCCGTCACCGACCATCATGGCGGCACCGCCATCGGTCTGATCTTCAACATCACCATCACCCCTGTGGACGACCAGACACCAGAGGTCAGAGGTCAAATGTCGATGAACTGTCCTGTCTCACGTCTTTGACATTTACTGACCCAGACTCTGGTTCTGCTTCTCAGGCTTTTACCAACCTGTTACGAGTGGAGGAGGGCGGCGCCGCCTTCGTGACCGAGGAGCACCTCCTGGTGCAGGATCGAGACAGCCGGGAGGGGGCGCTGAGGGTGGAGCTTCAGAGGGTGGCTCGGCACGGCCGGCTGGAACTGCAGGGCCGCACGCTGCTGCAGGGAGACGGCTTCACCCTGCCAGACCTGCGAGGACTCCGACTGAGGTCAGTGATGTCGGAGTGTTTTACATGGAGGTGTGATGTCACTGCCCACCCAGGTTGTGATGTCACCCTGTCTGTGCTGCAGGTACATTCACGATGACTCTGAGACGACCGAGGACGAAGTGGCTCTGAAGGTGACGGACGGTCTGAACTCAGCGGACGTAGTGCTGCACGTTCAGGTGAGTCTTCTGTGGTCAGGTGGTCACAGTCCTGAACCATGTCACATCATATTTCATACCGAGCTCTCCGCCCTCAGGTCCTGCCGATGAATGACGAGCCTCCCCAGCTGGGCGGGGGTCTGCGGGGTGAGCTGGCCTGTCAGGAGGGGGGGCGTGTCCAGGTAACGGTGGATTACCTGTCGGCCACAGACCAGGACAGCGACGACTCCCGGCTGACCTACATGCTGGCCCGTAGTCCGGCCCGTGGGGAGCTGCAGAGAGCCGGACTAACAGTGGACAAGTTCTCCCAGCAGGACCTGCTGCAGGGACACATGTACTACGTGCACACCGGTGAGGACGCCGCGCTGCTTTAGGGCACCTGGGAAAAACCTGCGTCCACTGAACATGACCTGCTGCTCTGGTTTCAGGTGGAGAGATCGGACCGGACCCTGTGTTTGACACCGTCACCCTCATCATCTCTGACGGGGAGGCTGGAGGGACGGATGGCTGTTGCCATGGAGACACCCCGCCCCCACCTGTCCCTCTCCATGGCACGCTTCCTGTTTACGACCTCAACATCACAGTCCTTCCTGTAAACAACAAAGTGCCCAGCGTCACTGTGGGTAAGAGCCTGAGGAGGTCAGA
Source organism: Parambassis ranga (assembly GCF_900634625.1). Classification (NCBI taxonomy): domain Eukaryota; kingdom Metazoa; phylum Chordata; class Actinopteri; family Ambassidae; genus Parambassis; species Parambassis ranga. The sequence continues at coordinate 79,497 of NW_021144817.1, read as the reverse complement.
TGACCTGTGTGAACATGTCCTTTACCCAGAATTCATAGCATGTTAGTCCCACCAAAGACCGCCAGCAGCACCATCTGATCTACTGTGTGTGTGTGTGTGTGTGTGTCTGTGTGTGTGTGGTGGGGGTGGGGGTGGGGAGTGTTGCTGTTGTTGCCAACACCTCCCGCCCGTCAATGATGACAATCCTCTTACTGCAGCGATGACACGCTGTCACCTATCAGTCCAACACACACTCTGCACAGGGAGGGGAAACACACACACACACACACACTCACACACACACTCTCCTGGGAAGCGGCATAGTTCTCACTGGAGCTGCAGCCAAGAAGAGGGATTGAGGAGCTCTGTGGTTATCAATGGAGACCAGTGAGCACTGGGACACACTGGGGATGACGTGTGTGTGTCGGTGTGTGTCTGTGTGTGTTTGTGTGTTGTCAGAAAGACAGAAGAACAGTCATCCATAGCATCCAGAGCGTTTCACTGTCACAGACTTTTAGGTCTCTTGGAGGCTGAACTCGTGCTGGAAGAGTTACGGTTAATGTTGACCTGCTAGCTTTAGCATGCTAGCATGTTTAGCCTGAATGTGACTTGTATGACGGTTGCTGTGTGTTTTTTGCTTCTTCCTGATTTCTACAAACTCTGAAAGACTAAACTAAGACTAACTAAAAGTTTGATTTTACAACGGCTCCGTCCTGTGCAGATGTGTGTTTGCCCGTTGCATTGTGGGTGATTTGTGTGTATGTTGTCATTGTATGGACCAGCTAACGAGGTTGGCACTGACATGTTTAAAGTGGAATCTGCCCATTGTCTCCGGTTATTACATGAAAACACACACAGCTGAGAGATTATCATTTCTGTGTGTGTGTGTGTGTGTGTGTGTGGACAATGAGCGTCTTTACAAAACAAAAGAGGTAGAAAGTGAATCCCACGCTCACAATAGGTGTTCTGTACTAGCTGCCTCGCTAGCTGGATTAGCGTGGCGCTACCGGCATCAGGACGAGGCTCTAATCCTGCCAGCATATCTGCTCCTTCATTCAGCACCCACACCGAGAGCCGCTGTGGGCCCAGTGTGTGTGTGTGTGTGTGTGTGTGTGTGTGTGTGTGTGTGTGTGTGTGTGTGTGTGTGTGTGTGTGTGTGTCTAATTAATTAGCAGTGATTAAAGACACAGAATGAGAGCATCACTGCAGACACACAGCTTCACCTTGTTCTGAATTTAGCAGGACACTGGTTTATCAGCAAGATCCAGGACTGTCCCTCATTAACACACACACACACACACACACTGACACACACACACACACACACAGGCTGGTTTGCTAATTAACAGAATGAATGAGGGTGGTAGATGATGGATTTATTAGCTGTGGTGGAGGAGGTGGAGGTGCAGGTGGATGTTCATTCTGTCGCTGGGTTTTAATTGTTGTGTGTAAGTTTGGGAAAAGTGAGGAGATTGTGTAACAATGTCTCTTTCGGGCTTTCTTCCTGAAATATGACGTTTGCTAGCATTAGCAGCATTAGCAGCATTAGCAGCTGTTGTCAGAGTTACCTGCCTGTTGTGGAGATGGTGGATCTAGAGGTGTGTTTCTACAGACGGAGTGCCGTCCTTGATCTGGAATGTGTTGTCACAGGTGCGTCCATGTTGGCGGTGGATGAAGGCTCCGCCTCCTGTCTTTGTGGGGGGGTCCTGGGAGCTTCAGACCCTGACAGCCCCCCTGAGCAGCTGACCTTTCACCTGGAAACACCTCCTCTCCACGGCTTCCTGGAGAACACGCTGCCGGCACCAGGCTCCGAGAAGAGCAACGCAGGAGTCCGAGTCGGTGTGTGTGTGCGTGTGTGCGTGTGTGTCGGTGTGTGTGTGCGTGTGTGTGTGTATCTCTCTGACCTGCACTTTATCCTTTCCCAGAATCCTTCAGCCTTGTCCACCTGACCTCTGGCTTCATCAACTACGTCCAATCAGAGCACAGAGGGGCGGAGCCGACTGTGGACCAGCTGACCATCAGTGTGAGTGACGGGCTGCATCACTCCGCCCCCGTCCCCTTCTACATAATCATCAATCCGATCAATGACGAGACGCCTTCGCTGCTCCTCGCCAACTTCAGTGTACGTATGCATCAGGAACACGTCCTTCCTGCTGTGCTCTGATTGGTCGGTTGAGGCTGTGTGTAGGTGGCCCTGCAGCCTGCGGGGGGAGTCGGTGTAGCTGTGCAGTGACTCCTGCTGTGCTCCTGCAGGTGAAGGAGGGCGGGACGAGGGAGCTGACCCCCTCCTTACTGGACGGCTTTGACCTGGACGCCCCCGCTGACCTCCTCACCTTCACAGTGAAGCAACCGCCGGCTCACGGCCGCCTCGCCATCTTCAGCTCTGAGATGAGCCACTACAAGGAGATGGAGGCTGATCTCCTGCGGAGGAGCCTCCCCGTCACCTCCTTCACCCTGCAGGAGCTCCGACAAGGTGAGATGGAGACCAGCATTTTTGACCATGGTGGAAATATTTTATTATTTATTCTGGCAGCAGGTTCTGCTTCCTGTCACGTGATCAGTCCGTGTGTTCTCATTGGCCACTGCTCCTCGGCAGACCTTTGGGTTCTTACTGACCCCTCAGACTGAATGAAGAATATTCTCAGGTTTTTATTCATGATGCATTCAAGGACCGGGTTCGTCCTGGTTTTGGAGTTCCTGGCTGAGATGATGTCTTACTGATGTTTCTCACATCTTTTCTGCCCCCCCCCTCTCTCTCCTCCCTCTCCTCCCTCCTCCTCCCTCTCCTCCCCCCTCCTCCCCTTCCTCCCCCCTCTGCAGGCATGAAGATCGTGTACATGCACGATGACACAGAAACCCTGAAGGACGCCGTGGCTCTGCGGCTGACAGATGGCGTCCACACAGTCGAGGGGACGGCTCAGGTCACCGTGCTGCCGGTCAACGACGAGAAACCACGGCTGCTGAAGTACACACACACGCACACACACTCACACACACACTCCCTGGTAAAGACTCAGGGCGATGCTGTGGAGGTGACTCGGTGTTGTAGCTGGATGTTAGAAGTTTATTAACAGCTAATAATTCTCTTTATTTATCAGTTATTAATCATGAAGCCATAAAAATCTGTAAAGATTATAATCTCACCTCCAAACGATCCACACACCGCAAACGGTGTGTGGATTATTTTAATGTCTTTAACTGGTGAGACCTCATGCTCTTATTCTGAAATCTGTGCATGATGAGGTTCTCTCACTTGATGAATGGGATTATCGTATTAATAATCCCACCCATGTGTCTGAATGTTTCAGATTATTATTACTATAGTTCAGTCAGTAGGCCTGATGATCTGATCAAGACACACACATAATATTTTCATCTCATAACCCCCCCCCGCCGCGGCGCAGCCTGCGTGGGTGCCTTGGCACGGGTCGAGCTGGTCCTGTAAAGGCCGCCCAGGCAGAAGTAACGCGGAGACTTGGCAGCTGCCGCCTGCGTGTTGTTGCGTTTCCTCCAGGACGGACGTGGCGGCTTCGCTCCTGCATGGATTTTAGTTCCAAGTGAAGAAGCAGCCAGACGGTTCCTGATGTTCAACCTCCCCCACCCCAAAAACACCAACACCACCCACACCTCCACCGCCCCGGCAGACCAGCAGGCTCTCACACAAACGTCTCCGTCATGTGAAGGGTTTCTTCCATGCGTGTCCTTTGTGTCCTCCTGTGAAAGTGTCCATGTTGAAACCTGAGGACGGATCCGGGTCATCAGTCTCTGCTGCCGGGTTTAGAAACCCTAACCCTGTCCTGTCTGCAGCACACACAGCACAAACTGTTCTGGCCTCTGCTGACTGAATTTGGGCCTGATGCTGGACCTGGTCCTGGACTAGTTTGAGGTTTATGTTTTAATCCTGGATTAGAGCTCATGACTGGGCTCAGTTTGGGGCATGTTGTTTCAGACTCCGCTGAGGGAAGCAGCTCAGTTCAGGCCTAACTGGTCTGAGTTCTGGCCCCAGGCCTGGTTCTGGGACTCTGGTCATTAAAGAATGAATGTTGGACCATCAGTCTGACGCTCAGAGTTTGGTTCACTGTTTCAGGAACGTCGGACTGCAGGTGAACTCAGGTGAGCGCAGGGTGATCTCCAGCATCACTCTGGAGGCTGAGGACTTGGACACGCCCCCTGACCAGGTGTACTACTTCCTGAATGCTGGACCACGATTTGGAACCCTGCAGCTCAAGGTGAGAGCACAGCTGAGTGTGTCTGTCTGTGTGTGTGTCTGTGTGTGTCTCTGTGTGTCTCTGTCTGTGTGTCTCTGTGTGTGTCTCTGTCTGTGTGTGTGTCTGTCTGTCTCTGTCTGTGTGTGTCTCTGTGTGTCTGTGTGTCTGTGTGTCTCTGTGTGTCTCTGTCTGTGTGTGTCTGTCTGTGTGTGTCTCTGTGTGTCTCTGTGTGTGTCTGTGTGTCTCTGTGTGTGTCTGTGTGTCTCTGTCCGTGGGTGTCTGTGTGTGTCTGTGTCTCAGTCTGTGTGTCTCTGTGTGTGTCTCTGTCTGTGTGTCTCTGTCTGTGTGTGTCTGTGTGTGTCTGTCTGTGTGTGTGTCTGTGTGTGTCTCTGTGTCTCTCTGTGTCTCTGTGTGTCTGTGTGTGTGTCTGTGTGTCTCTGTCTGTGTGTCTCTGTGTGTGTCTCTGTCTGTGTGTGTGTCTGTCTGTCTCTGTCTGTGTGTGTCTCTGTGTGTCTGTGTGTCTGTGTGTCTCTGTGTGTCTCTGTCTGTGTGTGTCTGTCTGTGTGTGTCTCTGTGTGTCTCTGTGTGTGTCTGTGTGTCTCTGTGTGTGTCTGTGTGTCTCTGTCCGTGGGTGTCTGTGTGTGTCTGTGTCTCAGTCTGTGTGTCTCTGTGTGTGTCTCTGTCTGTGTGTCTCTGTCTGTGTGTGTCTGTGTGTGTCTGTCTGTGTGTGTCTCAGTCTGTGTGTGTCTGTCTGTCTGTGTGTGTCTGTCTGTGTGTGTCTCTGTGTGTCTGTGTGTCTCTGTGTGTCTCTGTGTGTCTCTGTCTGTGTGTGTCTGTCTGTGTGTGTCTGTCTGTGTGTCTGTGTGTGTCTCAGTCTGTGTGTCTCTGTGTGTCTCTGTGTGTCTCTGTCTGTGTGTGTCTGTCTGTGTGTGTCTCTGTGTGTCTCTGTGTGTCTGTCTGTCTGTGTGTCTCTGTGTGTCTCTGTGTGTCTCTGTGTGTCTGTGTGTCTCTGTGTGTGTCTGTGTGTCTCTGTGTGTGTCTGTGTCTCAGTCTGTGTGTCTCTGTCTGTGTGTGTCTCTGTCTGTGTGTGTCTCAGTCTGTGTGTGTGTCTGTCTCTGTCTGTGTGTGTCTGTCTGTGTGTCTCTGTGTGTCTCTGTGTGTCTCTGTGTGTCTCTGTGTGTCTCTGTGTGTGTCTGTGTGTCTGATGTCCTTGTGTCCCTCCTGCAGACTGGGTCGGTGTGGGTGGGGCTCTCGGCCGGTCAGAACTTCACTCAGGAGGACGTGGAGATGAACCGGCTGTGGTACAATCACGAAGCTGCCTCCAACGCCGCCGGGTTCAAAGGTCATGACATCTTCCGCTTCACCCTCAGTGACCTGGCTAACGAGTCTCCCACTCAGAGCTTCTTTGTCTCCGTCCACTCAGTGCAGAAAGGTCAGAACCTCCTGAACTGAACTGATGTTCTGTGGCTGTACAGCCTGGCTCGCTCCTCAGGATAAAATCTAATCCAGGGGTCTCTAACTCAACTTACCCTGGGGGGCACTGGGGGTAGAGGCTGGGTGAGGCTGGGTGAGGCTGGGTGAGGCTGGGTGAGGCTGGGCCGCATTAAAAAAAGGGTTTCAAATATTCCAAAAAAGTACAACTGGTCCAATCGTCTCAATCTTTATCAATAACAGGTCAGAATAGGTTTTAATTATCGATTAATTCATTCATCGTTAGTTGAATGACCTTATCGATCGATTAAGGATTCATTGATAAGCAGCGATTCTCCCTCAGTTTCAGACTAAAAGCTAAACATTGTTTACTTTCACTTATTTCAGCGAATACGTGTGTGTGAGAAAAATGTGCGGCCGCACTAACACTACACTGTGATGTCAAGTGTCTCTCAGTGTGTCTCTCTGTGTCTCTCAGTGTGTTTCTCAGTGTGTCTCTCAGTGTCTCAGTGTGTCTCAGTGTGTCTCAGTGTGTCTCAGTGTCTCTCAGTGTGTCTCTGTGTGTCTCTGTGTGTCTCAGTGTCTCTCAGTGTCTCTCAGTGTGTTTCTCAGTGTGTCTCTCAGTGTCTCAGTGTGTCTCAGTGTCTCTCAGTGTCTCTCAGTGTGTCTCAGTGTGTCTCAGTGTGTCTCAGTGTCTCTCAGTGTCTCTCAGAATCAGAATCAGAATCATGTTTATTGCCATGTAAGTGAAGGGGGTTCACATTACTAGGAATTTGCCTTAGTGATTGGTGCATACAAAGAACATATGACAATTAACATGCAATAAGATAAAAACTAAGATAAAATTAAGTAAATAAACTACAGTAAGGCTAAATTTACATGACAGACATGGCATAACAGACATACAATGAACAGAACATAAAATACTGTGCAGATGAAATGGTAAACATAGACCCTTATATGATCGAATGGAACAGTGTAATAATGTAATAATGTAACAGGTACCACATGGGTCGGTGAGGTGGTACTCGTGTGCAAGTAGTGCAAGATGGAGTAAACTGCAAATAGTCGTCATTGTGCAGTGACTATACTAAAGTGACCTTCTGAAGACAGTGCAGAGCAGTGCATTAATTACAGTTTAACAGTCCAACAGCAGAGGGGAAGAAGCTGTTCTTGTGGCGTGAGGTTCTGGTCCGAATGGACCGTAACCTCCTGCCTGAGGGGAGTGGCTCAAAGAGTCCGTGTCCAGGGTGAGAAGGGTCAGCTGTGATCCGACCTGCACGCCTCAGAGTCCTGGAGACGTGCAGGTCCTCGATAGATGGCAGGCTGCAGCCGATCACCTTCTCAGCAGAGCGCACAACACGCTGCAGTCTGTGCCTGTCCCTGGCAGTGGCCCCAGCGTACCACACTGTGATGGAGGAGGTGAGGATGGACTCAATGATGGCCGTGTAGAACTGAACCATCATCCTGGCTGGCACCTTGAGTTTCCTCAGCTGCCGCAGGAAGTACATCCTCTGCTGGGCCTTTTTGATGAGGGAGCTGATGGTGAGCTCCCACTTGAGGTCCTGGGTGATGGTGGTACCCAGGAAGCGGAAAGAGTCCACTGTGGAGATGGAGTCTGTCTCTCAGTGTGTCTCAGTGTGTCTCACAGTGTGTCTCTCAGTGTCTCTCAGTGTCTCTCAGTGTGTCTCTCAGTGTCTCTCAGTGTGTCTCAGTGTGTCTCTCAGTGTCTCTCAGTGTCTCAGTGTCTCACTCCTTGAACCTGCTGAGTAAGCAGAGACACATTCTGCCTGTTTTGGGTTAAATCCAGATCAGCAGTGAGACTCAGACTGTCAGGTCCATCTGACTTAAAAACGATGACAACAATAAGTAACACACACACTCTCTCTCTCTCTGTGTCTCGGCGGCCCGGTGCCGTCCCCCTGGCCAGTCGTGGTTCATACATTATTGAGTGCCGCCTTCCTGCCAGCTTTACCAGTCGGGTGAACACAGAGCTGAGGGGGCCTCGGTCCTTCTGGCTCCGGGCCCTCTGATCCTGGAGGAGCCGAGGTGACAAACGTCCGGCCTCCTCAGCCGCTGAATAATTAACGAGCGGAGCAGCTGTGGACGGGCGTGGGCTCGTCTCCTCTGGGTGCTGCCGCTCCAACAAAGATCCTGAAATGTTTTTTCTTCTTCTTTTCTGAACTTCAGTCCAAGTTGCAGAGTCTTAAAGACTTTCTCCGTCTGCAGGGGACATCGTGCTGCTGAGCCGGGCCGTGCGCCTGAGTGAGGGCCAGCGCATCGTCCTGAACACCGACATCCTGCTGGCCTCGGACTCTGCGAGTCGACCGGAGGAGCTGGTCTACGCGGTGACGGTCCCGCCTCGACACGGCCTCGTCCACGGCGTCCATCAGCCCGGAGTCCCGCTGCTCAACTTCACACAGCTACACGTGGCCGCACACCGAGTGTGCTACACCCATGACAACAGCCACGACGCCGAGGCCGACTCCTTCAGGTGAGAGGCTGAGGCCTTCTATGTTACCCTGTGACCAGTCAGCACAGAGCCAGCGCTGCTCAGAGGCCCTGCAGCAGGAGGTACAGGGGGACAGTGCTGTAGTCTGACCTGCCGGTGGCGGTGTCATCTCTGACCCTGCAGCACCTGGACGTCACCTGTACTGCAGAACAGCACTTTTCTTTCATACTGGCAACAACTGGTGATGAGGAGGAGACTCATCATCAGCCCTGGCCCAGAGGAAGACTAAAACATGACACGAAAACACACAAACAAACAAACTCAAATGAAATGAAGGGCGCTCCGTGCGGCGGACTGGTCCAGGCTGAGGCTGCTGGGCTGTTCAGAATGATGCACACACCAGGAGAAGAAGTGGCACATTATGGGCCTGCGCTCTGTGAGGGGAGGTTATTTCTGTCGGCGCCGCTCCCCCCAAAAACACTATCACACTCAACATTTGGCCGACGAAAGACAAACTGGGCACAGAGACGAGAGAAAAGAGGCTCAGCGTCAGGAGACGAGAGCCTTTCTCTGCCGCTCTGTGTTTATCTGCTTTTCCAGCCAATTTGGCAGCAGCAGGGTTCAGAGGGGGAGGAGGGGGAGGAGGGGGAGGAGGATGAGCACAGACCCCGGGTTTGTCACCCAGACCTCGGTTGTCCTGACTGGCTGGCTATCTGGCTCCGCAAGACCCATCAGATCACGGCCAAGACTGAGACAGATGTCCAGCCAATCAGAGGGAGACCATCAGATATCAGCTGTTTCTCTGTTTACAGTGACAACATGGCTGCCCCCAGCTCAGCTGATTAACACAGATTCATGATGAGCTCACACAGGTGAGGAGGCTGCTCGCTCAAGGCTCCGCCTCCCCGCGCTCTGTGAGGACTAGACCATCAGGTCCTTCAGGATGGAGCCTGTCCTCTGAGGGCCCAGTCTGTCCCAGGACACCAAGGGAACCCTGTGGGGCTCCATCAGGACAGGAAGTGTCCCTCTAATCCCAGTCACATGACCAGGCTGACTCGGTGTGTGTCACCATCTGATCACACTCGAGCTGCGCTCTCCTGCGTTGTGTTGCCGTGACAGCGGATGATGAATGGGCATTATTAGGAGAATAACAACAGCGCTGGCAGCGCCGGAGCGCGGCCGCAGACGCCCGTCCCTGGGCCAACATGGACGACACTGCAGCCAGATGTTACACCTGGACCCTGTGTGTGTGTGTGTGTGTGTGGAGGCCCGGGGCAGTTTGTCAGCTGCAGGGCTGAGAGGCAGATTGTGTTGGCACAGAGCAGAGAGGACAAAACACACACACACACACACACGCTCGGTTTCAGGTCCACTGCACTGTCAGTCATCACCGTGTTTCTGTTGTGGGGACATAAATCCGGTCCTCATTAGTCAGTCCTGCTTTTCATTTGTTTTTGTCTCCACAGTTTTGTTGTGTCCAACGGTGACTCGTCACGCAGCGGCGTCCTCCACTTCAGCATTGAGCGAGGCGACCGCATCCCGCCGACCCTCAGCCGGAACACGGGGCTCCGTCTACAGGACGGCTCCACGGCGACCATCACTGCCGACCAGTTACAGCTCACCGACCCAGACACCGCCATCGCCAACCTGAGCTACATCATCACCCAGCCCCCTCTTTATGGTAAGCTGCTGCTGAGGGGAGCCCTGCTGTCCTCGCCGCCGCGGTTCTCCCAAACGGACGTGGATGAATTGAACCTGGTTTACCGGCACAACCCCGGCAGCCCGGCAGAGAGTGACAAGTTCTACTTCCTGCCGAGTGACGGGCATAACCAGGGGTACCTGGAGTCTGGACAGCTGAGGGGGGAGCCTGCTGTCTTCAACATACAGGTGAGACACACACACACACACAGACACACACACACACAGACACACAGACACACACACCACACACACACAGACACACACACCACACAGACACACACACACACACACACAGACACACACACACACACACACACCACACACACACACACCACACACACACACACACACACACACACACACACACCAGCCTGCAGTGTCCCACAGGCTCAGGACAGTTGTGTTGGCCACCTGGCTGTGGCTGTATGTGTGTGTCTGTGTGTGTGTGTGTGTGTGTCTGATTGTTTGTGTGTGTGTGTCTGATTGTTTGTGTGTGTGTGTGTGTCTGATTGTGTGTGTGTGTGTGTGTGTGTGTGTGTGTGTCAGTGTGTGTGTCTGATTGTGTGTGTGTGTGTGTGTGTGTGTGTGTGTCTGATTGTGTGTGTGTGTCTGATTGTGTCTGATTGTGTGTGTGTGTCTGATTGTGTGTGTGTGTCTGATTGTGTCTGATTGTGTGTGTGTGTCTGATTGTGTCTGATTGTGTGTGTGTGTCTGATTGTGTGTGTGATTCTGCAGCTTCATGAGAACAGAAACAGGCTCTCAGTTTTTAAACCTGCAGGACGAGAGATCAGCCTGTTAGATGGGACAGCAGTGACACCCAGTGGCAGCTTCATGGCACTGCAGCTGTTTCCTGTTTCCGATGCTCCATGCAGATTTCTTTCTTGTTAATAATTAAGAAAACAAAAAACATCATGTTGCAAGTAAGAGATGAGAGAGAGTTTATAGAACTAGTTGAATTGAATGATTATTAATGTGTGTGGATGTTACAGACATACTGAGAGCAGGAAGTGGGGACAGAGTCTACCTTCAAAATAAAAGTCTTACAGACGGTCACAGGCGTAAACACAGCTCTGCTCCTTCCTGTGTCCATCCACCATGTCTGCTGTGTTCAGGTGGAGCGGGTTGACCGGACACCTCCCAGTCTGACCACCATGCAGAGCCCCAGCACGGTGGTGGATCTGGGCAGCGGGCGTTACGGGATCTTCATCACCAACAAGCACCTGCAAGCCTCTGACCCCGACAGCCCCACCGAGGAGCTGGAGTTCTCCATCAGCCGGCCGCCGCACTTCGGATACCTGGAGAACACTGGCACAGGTAGGCGCCGCTCAGAGACTCAGTGCCAGGCTTCCACTTCCTGTGTGAGGTGCTCCACTTTCTGTTCAGACTCAGACAACCTGTCTTAAAGCGAGGCAACATCCAACATGTGTTTAACCACAGAGTAACAACTGAAAGAAAGAAAAGATCTGAGCAGTGAGGTCTGCAGGCCTGAAGGAGAACTGCCCTCTGCCTTCCTGACCCCCCTGAGTCTCTGAGAGAACTCCAGTCTGACTCCCATCATGCAGCAGGTCTTAACATGGACCCAGGCTGTGTGTCTGTCGTGGACAGTTCAGCGTCCTCAGCAGGTGTTTCTTCTGTTGATCAGATGACGATGGAGTTCATATCAGACCTGGGCTTACAGTCAGGACTCAGTGATCCGCTTCTGGTGTGACTCACTTTCACTCAAATCGATTTAAATGATTATCTGTGATGTGACCCCCCCCCCTCTCCTGTAGGAGCCTACATCAGCGGTCGGTTCACGCAGCGGGATGTGGATCAGCGCTCCGTGCTCTTCGTTGTCCCGGCGGACATGGAGGTGACGTCAGACAGTTTCCGGTTCCGCCTCAGCGACCCGGCAGGAAACGCGGCGCTGCCACGAGAGTGGGTTTGTTTTCACGGGGCAGTGAGTCAGTGTGTGTTTGTGTGTACTGAAACCTGACGGTGTCGCCTGCAGACTGGAGCTGTCCTGGTCTCGGGTGGAGCTGTCGGCAACCTGCTACAGAACCTGCGAGACGGCCGGGATGCTGCAGATCCAGATCCAGCGCAGTGGGAGGAGCATCGACCCGGCATACGTGTCCATCCAGGTGACACCTCCTGATCCGCCTCCTCACTGGTGCTGAGGCTCCGATCATGGCCGCCTCCAGGCGCTCACTAGTACTCAAACATAAGCTACCAGGCCTACACTGCCAGGAAGGTTCTGATTGGTTCTGACATTCCGTTTGTGCAGGTGGAGGAAGAATCGGCCAAACTCGGCAGAGACTTCACTCACAGCGCTGCCGGCCTCCTCCAGTTTGACCCAGGTCTGACAGCCGGTTGGAGATCCAGTGTTTGTGTCAGCAGGGTCTGGTTTTGATGGTTCTGGTCCTGCTCCCTGATTCAGGTGTGACTGTAAAAACCTGGAATGTTTACCTGATTGACGACGGCCTGGAGGAGAACCACGAGACCTTCACTGTCACCCTGAAAAACCCCCAAAATGCCGTTCTGGGACAGAGGACCTCCGCCAGCGTGGAGATCATCGACCCCAGACAAGGTGACCAAATCAATGTTTATAACAAAGAACCTCCTGACAACATTAAACCTGGTTCTGTCTCAGGGAGGTGTGACCCGGATGACCTGAAGGTGGAGGACAACCAGCCAGCTCCTCCTCAGCTCCCTGCTCCTCCCCAGGTGGAGGAGGACCCGGTCACTGACATTGAGGCGGAGCTCCTGTGGGAGAATCAGCCTCAGCCTCCGAGAGGAGACGTCCCCAACCGCCAGCTCTACCTGGACTACAGAGACGGGGAGCCGCAGGACCAGGCCTCCCCCAGCTACAGACACATCAGCCCCCACAGCCAGCTGCTGCCAACGACACACGCTGCAAGAACTGGACCCGGACTCAGAGGAGGGCCGCAGGTGAGAGCAGCACGGGGAGGGGCCTCATTCACAAACACGGTCGTTTGACGCACAAATCTGGATTCATCAATATGTTCTTATCCGAATGTGTTCTTACTCTGCGAACTGTGTCAGACCATGTGTTGATGAGGAAAGCTGGACTGACTTAGAACATCGAACACATGCAGAGCAAGATGTTTAATGAACATTTCTTTAAAGCATTAAAAAAACTCATGGGCCAAATGTATTATACTGTGAAACGGACACACCTTCACATCATTGTGACCATGGAAATATTCAATGACAACAGCAGTCCCAGTTTATGAAGGAATGTATGAGAGTGAAGAGGTGGACCTCCACCAGCCCGCTTCTTTTCTTCTCGTCTATAATGCTTGTTTTTTATGTCCGACCACTTTTTTTTATCACCTGGGCCACGTGTGGCCTCGGTTGTTGCGGCCCCACGCCTTTTTTTTTCCCTGGGGAGACGAGCTTCCACCTCGGACACATTTTTTTTAGTTTCTGTGGCTTTAAAGTTCTTCTGTTTTTAACAAACGCTGGATCGTGTGGATGAAACACTCATACGATTCATTCTGTCCCGAGAGCTTCCTTCATTCATGAATTAATAAGCAGGCGGCTTCCTTAAATGGAGAAATGAGGGCGTGGTTGTATGCTAATCACTACCTGCGGGCACGCGCCTGTCAAAGTAGAACGATTCTGATTCACACACATACGCAGATGGTGAATAAAACTGGCCGGTGTGTAGGTTTCATGGTGATTTTGTGTACGTACTTGTTTTGTGCAGATTAAGAACATTTCCACGCACATTAGTGAGAGCAGCACAGTGAGAGCAGCACAGTGAGAGCAGCACAGCACAGTGAGAGCAGCACAGCACAGTGAGAGCAGCACAGCACAGTGAGAGCAGCACAGCACAGTGAGAGCAGCACAGTACAGTGAGAGCAGCACAGTACAGTGAGAGCAGCACAGCACAGTGAGAGCAGCACAGCACAGTGAGAGCAGCACAGTGAGAGCCGATTTATTTAATTGTGCGTCCACAGTGTGTTTCTGGACCGTAAAGTGTGTGTTGATGTTCAGGTCTGTGTGTCAGGAGAGAGGAGGACTGAGGAGAAGGTTTGGACGGTAAGAGATGCACTGAAAACAAGCACACACACATGCACACACAGACTGGGCTGATGTCTCCTCCCTGTAGTTCCACAGTCTGACTCCTCTGCGGCTGGAGGAGCTGCAGCCCAGCGATGCCGGCTGGAGACCGCAGGCTCACGGTCACCTCCTGCAGGAGGAGCTCCCAGACGTAGACCTTCCTCACATGGATCGCCCAGAATCCGGACACCAGCCGGAGCTCCGCCAGCGCAAGGTCCAGAGCCTGGATAGGAGTGTTTGTCTGTGAAATGTTGTTGTTGTGAACCCGATTGTGTGTTTGTGTGTTCAGATGGGACAGTTGCTCAGCAGCTCCTGCGCTAACGGCTGGACTCACTACAAGAGGCGCTGCTACATCGTCAGCTCGTCTGTGGCCAGCTGGGGCAGCGCTGACAGGACCTGTTCACTGCTGTGAGTAACACCGTCTGTGACCAATCAGAACCAGCAGTCCACCACTGTCTGCTCAGGAGTCACAGGGCGCCTGTGTGTGTCTGAGTGTGTAATGTCTGTTGTCATCACACTGTGGCAGGTTTAACAGCAGTCTGACCAGCGTGCACTCCAGAAGAGACATGAGCTGGCTCTGGAGGTTTGCAGGGAGGAAGCCATTTTGGATCGGTGGGTGGCTTCTTCGCTGCTTGTTTGGTGGCTGTTGTGTTGCAGTGTGTGTGTGTGTGTGTGAGCTCACTCCTCTGCTTGTCCCTCAGGTCTGTCTGGGGGCCCAAGTCAGTGGACATGGGCTGATGGTCAGCCATTTTCCTTCTCCAGGCTAAGAGGGGCACCATCGGGCCACAGTGAGTCCGACCTGGACTCGGACTGTGTGTTAGTGGAAAGTCCCAGAAACTGGATCTCCACGAGCTGCTCGGCTGAAACTCAGCATGCATTCATCTGCTCATCGCCGTCTCACTGAGACACATTCACATCCTGTACATTAGATCCACATGTGATAATAAACAGCAGTGGGAGGGGTCAGAACAGCTGACAGGAAGTTTGGAGCTAGCATGAAGCGTTAGCTGTGTGTAGTCAGTCCAATGGGTTTTTATGGGCGAACCAGGAAGCAGTGCTGTGCTGCTTCTGTTTCATGTTAATATTGGACTAAAAAAAAAAACAGTTTTTCAAATATGAATTTTGAGGATTTTCTTTCTCTGCAGAACTAGTAACCAACCGAATGACCAAACCTGAGCCAGCGTTTTATTATTATCTTCTACAGACTTGTGTAAAATAAATGCAAACGTGTTCTTTAAAGTAGAAAATAAAGAAAAAAGGATCACATGCAGATTCAAACGTTGTTTTCTGTCCACAGCTGATTCGCAGCTTCTTCCGCATCACGTGACACAGACGCAGCTTCGTTACACGCCGTTTGTGTTTATGCTCAAAATGATGACGCGGAGAACGAAGCACTCAGAGAAGTTCGAGTTCAACATTCTCTAATAAACATAAACACTGCTTACGTCACCACGTCGACCGCCACTCAGCGCGTGACGGGGTGCGTGACGCGGGGCGGAAGTACCGGGCGTGCACCTGCTGTGGAGGAGACGGAGCCGCGGACAGGTAAACACGATGTGCGGCGGATGTTCGGGAGTTCACGGCGCTCCGCGGCTTCGCAGCCGTCGTTTATCCTGAATAGCTCGGAGTAGATGCGCGGGGCCGGTGGTTACAGCCGGGTCTCGCTGTGTTTCAGCCTCTTGAGCTAGTGGGAAGCTAACAACAGCTAGCTAGCATTAGCATAAAGTTAGCCGCTGCTACCGCGACAGAGCAGCGGAGCAGGAGCGATGGTGTGTTCACGGCCGGTCAGGTGGTGCAGGAGTTCAGTCACTGACGTTAATCCATGTGTTTACAATCAGTGCGTGAACGTGGCCCCATAAATAAACACAAACATGGCGTAATAGCTGTTATTAACTCGGTAATGTTTTATTTTGAAAGTGTAACAGGAAGCGGGCTGTGACGTGTGTATCCGCCTCAGCGAAGACGTTCACCTAACGGTAAATAAACCACCTGTCCGGGCCGGTATCCGTGCGGTGACGGCGCCGCTAAAGTCTGTTTTCTGAAAAGAATCATTGTTCTTCTTGTAGGTTTAGAGGAGGAAATGAGAATGTTTGGATGTTTCCTGGATCGAAGCTTGTTCCTGGAAGGTGAGGATGATCTGTCTGTCTGCTCTGAAATATGATCTGCTGACAAACTAGCTGGACTAGTTTTGATCTTGCCTCTTGTTCACTGGTGTGTGTGTGTGTGTGTGTGTGTGTGTGTGTGTGTGTGTGTGTGTGTGTGTCTCAGCAGTGTGTGTGATGCTCGCCTGGCTGTAGCGTCACTGAGCAGCGTCAGGATGGAGATCCTGGTGGCCAAGCTGCTCGGCCTGCTGGGATTGTTCGGCCTCATGCTGACCGGCGTGCTGGTCCCGGTGCGCCTCCTACTGGTCGACTACGACAAAGCGCACAGGTACAGGAGGGCGCTGTCTCTGTGTAACTCATTTGGAGGAGGCGTGTTCTTGGCGACGTGCTTCAATGCTCTGCTGCCCGCCGTCAGAGACAAGGTAAACACACGCGCTGCCTCCTCATGGCGCCGTCACTCTGCTGTGGTGGTTCCTGTCTGTGGTTTTGACGGCTTCGGTTGTGCCCCCTCAGGTGGCCGGTGTGTTCCGGCAGCTGCAGATCAGCAGTGACTACCCGCTGGCTGAGACCATGATGATGCTCGGCTTCTTCCTCACCGTCTTCGTGGAGCAGGCCGTCCTCACCTTCAGGAAGGAGAAGCCGTCCTTCATCGACTTGGAGACCTTTAATGCCGGCGGCTCGGAGGCTGGCAGCGACTCTGAGTATGACACGCCCTTCATCTCCTCGGCGCGGGGCTCCCAGGGCGGTGGTGGGCGCCACTCCCGTGGACACCAGCACGGACACTTCAGCCCGGCCGAGCTAGCGGGGGCGGGGCCTCTGCGTCTGGCCAGCCTGGTTCTGGCCCTGTCGGCGCACTCAGTGTTCGAGGGCCTGGCGCTGGGTCTGCAGGAGGACGGGACCAAGCTGGGCAGCCTCCTGCTGGGCGTGGCCGTGCACGAGACGCTGGCTGCCGTGGCGCTCGGGGTGAGCGTGGCCAAGGCGTCGCTCGGGATGAAGGACGCCGCCAAGCTGGGCGTCACGGTCAGTCTGATGATCCCGGTGGGCATGTTGGTGGGGATGGGCATTGAGTCTGCACAGACGCTGGCGGGCGGCGTGGTGTCTGTGGTGCTGCAGGGGTTCGCTGCAGGAACCTTCCTGTTTGTCACCTTCTTTGAGATTCTGTCCCGAGAGCTGGAGGACAAGCAGGACCGGCTGCTCAAGGTGCTCTTCCTCATCCTGGGCTACGCTGCGCTCGCAGCACTCGTCTTCATTAAGTGGTGACGGACAGGAAGTGGCGCTTTTAATGTACCCGGGACTGTTCTGACACCATGTGAGGAGGCGTAGGAGCTTCCCCTGTAACTCCTCCCACCAGTCAGAAGCACTGGAGGCAGCATCAGCTGTCAGTCATCTGACTTTCTGTACATCCTTCAGAAACCCTGAGTAAATATTTCATGTTTGTCTGCTGTGTGATTCCAGCTGTTTTTATAATAAAGCTGTTTAAAGTGTGAGCAGGTGTTCAGAGCGTGCTCATTCTGAGCAGAATGTGCTCACTGATGAACCCGTCATGATCATCCTGGGCTTGCTCCTCGGCTGGTACCTGGAGCGTTCTCCTGGTTCTCCTGGTTCTCCTGGTTCTGTTTCCTGACTCTGACCTGCTGCTGTGGTTCAGCCCGCTCTGACTGTCTGGAGCTGCTGTTTGTTTTCTGTGTGTGAAGGTGTGCAGAGGGTTTTGTGTGTGTGTGTGTCTGTGTGTGTGTGTGTGTCTGTGTGCGCACCTGTGTGTGTCTGTGTGTGTGTGTGCCTGTGTGTGAGTGTGTGTCTGTGTGTGTGTGTGAGTGTGTGTCTGTGTGTGTGTGTGTCTGCATGTGTGTGTGCCTGTATGTGTGTGTCTGTGTGTGTGTGTGTGTGTGCCTGTATGTGTGTGTGCCTGTATGTGTGTCTGTGTGTGTGCGTGTGTGTCTGTCTGTGTGCGTGCCTGTGTGTGTGTGTGTGCCTGTATGTGTGTGTGTGTGTGTCTCTGTGTGCGTGCCTGTGTGTGTGTGTGTCTGTCTGTGTGTGTGCCTGTGTGTGTCTGTCTGTGTGCGTGCCTGTGTGTGTGTGTCTGTCTGTGTGCGTGCCTGTGTGTGTGTGTGCCTGTGTGTGTGTGTCTGTCTGTGTGTGTGCCTGTGTGTGTGTGTCTGTCTGTGTGTGTGCCTGTGTCTGTCTGTGTGTGTGCCTGTGTGTGTCTGTCTGTGTGCGTGCCTGTGTGTGTGTGTGTGTGTGTGTGTCTGTGTGTGTGCCTGTGTGTGTGTGTTTGTGTGTGTGTGTCTGTCTGTGTGCGTGCCTGTGTGTGTGCGTGCCTGTGTGTGTGTGTGTGTCTGTCTGTGTGTGTGCCTGTGTGCCTGTGTGTGTCTGTCTGTGTGCGTGCCTGTGTGTGTGTGTGCCACAGTGAGGAAGTCTCAGGTTTCGGTCTGAATCTTTCTCACAGGTCACAGCTGGGTTCTCGGAGCTCCTCCATCAGCTGACTGCAGAGCTGCTGCTCCACGTGCACACTTCTGCATTTACTGTGGGAAACAAAGCTAGGAGGACATGATGAAGACTCTCAGTCATCCAGGTCATCACATAGAGGCGTCTGGACTTGTAGAGTTTTCTAGAAGACGTTTCTCTGCTCATCCATCAGCTTCATCAGTTCTAACTGTTTGGTGGAAACATGGTTTATATGTGGTCACAGACCTCAGTGGGTGGGTCTGGGTCAAACTTACAAACAATAGCACTAAATGTTTCCATGGTTACCTGGAGGATCTGGCTGACTGGGCCAGGTGTGTCTAACAACTATGAGACTGACGGAGGTGGACTGGTTGAACGCCCTTTGTTCTTGCTGTGAGTCTGTGCAGACTTCCCGGGAAAGCTCGGAGGAGGAGGCCTCTGATGCACCTTTGACATTTCAGTGACTTGATGGAAATGTTGCTGCAGTGAGTCACAGTATGAATGTGTCCAATCTCGTCCTCACTCACTCTGTCTCTGGCCTCAGACGTCATCATTAGTGATGTTCTGACCCTGGTAGAAGGCCTCAGTGATGTCACACACACCAGAAATGACACATTTTGGTACAAATTCATAAACTAAACTTACTCAGGACTCATTTATATTCACTGAATGTAACAGAGGAGACATTAAAACCTATGACAGATCACAGACAATGGCAGATTAAGATTAAGAAAACCTGTATGTGTCCCACAGTGGGGAAATGAAGATTCTCAGTCATCCAGGTCATCACATAGAGCAGGTTGAAGCAAGGCGTCTGGACTTGTAGAGTTTTCTAGAAGACGTTTCGCTGCTCATCCAAGCAGCTTCATCAGTTACAGGTTACAGACCTCAGTGGGTGGGTCTGGGTCAAACTTACAAACAACAGCACTAAATGTTTCCATGGTTACCTGGAGGATCTGGCTGACTGGGCCAGGTGTGTCTAACGACTATGAGACTGCTAGAGGGGGGCTGGTTGACGGCCCTTTGTTCTTGCTGAAAACTCCAGTCCAGAGGCCTTGCTTCAATCCTCTGTACGACAGCTCGGCTGTTTCCAGCAGTGGACACTCCCACAGCTGATTCATTCTCGTCCTCCTGTCTTCGTGTGATCAGAGTAAAACTGGTTCTCCTGACGAGGACGTTTGAGGAAGTGAATCAAGGCAAAGTGAGGACAGTTCTGCTGAAACCACAGGACACAGCGGTCACTCAGGGGACAGGAGCACCCCTGTGGGCATTAAAAGATAACAGTGGCCAGCTTTTGTCCCAGTCTTTGGTTTGCTGTCCACAGGTCCACCTTGTCTTCAGGACGACACCAGAGTGTCTGATGTCTCCTCATGTATTCCTCATGTTGGGACAGACCCAGCAGAGGCCCTCGGTGCTGCTGTCATTCTGTCCCTGCCGCATGTGTGGTGCGTCTTCATGTCTTCGTGTCTTCGTGTTCTGTCCTGTGTATTTGTGCTCTCTTACATCGTTCAGCGTGCTGTATGTTTGGCTGTAATGTGTTTCAGCGTGCTTGTTGTCACATTGATGAAGACGTTCTCCTCATCCGTCCTCTCTGGGTCCCTGAGGGACAGGCTGCCAGTCACTGGGCGTTGAAAGTGACCAATAAAAAGACAATGAGCGTGGAGAGCAGAGACAGCATCACCCAGGAAGAGCGACCTGACCTGAAGACAGAACTCCACGCACACAGTTGTACAAGCATGATTTGACTGTGACTCACTGTACCTCCTCCACTGGGCCGTGGCCAACTCCTGAGAAACCGTCACAATAGTCATAAGAGATAGTTCCTGCTGCTGCTATTGTGACGGTTTCTGAGGAGCCGGCCTGATTCTGAGAAACCGTCACAAATGTCAGTTTCGCAATAAAGCTGAACTGTAGAAGAACCACGCTGACACGCTCGCTTCTGATGAGCCTCAGAGGAGTTCCTGGGTGGGTCTGACCAGGTATTTAAGTCCAAGATGCACAGACTGAGCTGACGGAGGCGATGCAGGCTGAAGATGGAGGCTAGTAAGTCACTTTATTCCTTCATTCGAACAATGTTGGTTTTTTAAATGTGCATTATTTATACCGATTAGCAAATGATCGAATCATTCATTAGTTATTAGCTGAATGACCTCATCCATCAAGAAACAAGTCATTGATAAGCGGCCTAAATTTCCCTGTTTGTTATTGTTTACTGAATAAAACCTGCATGTCATATTTTTAGAAAAGGGCATTTCCTGAAGAAAATGCAAGTCTGATTGCTGCAGCTGAAGCTTTGCTTTAATGCTGATGTGAAGGATTGATCTGAACTGCTGGAGAATCAGAGCAGTTCTCCAGCAGAGCTTTGATGCCTCTGTGTGTCAGCCTGTCACCATGGTAACAGCAGAGGAGACCTCAAACACCACTCCAACTTTGAGAGCCTGGCGTGTGGAAACGATTCGGAATTAGAAAATTCTGAATACAGGTTTGATAGAGCAGCATGTAATGAGCGTTTTAGGACTAAACTGGAGTCTGTAGCTTGAACTGTGTAGGAGGAGATACATTTGGCAGATGACCCTCGTTGAAGGGCTCTCTCATAGACTCCCATGTTAAAACTGACACTGACACTGACTGACACTGAAATTGCTTTGAAGAAAAGTTGAAGTTGACCCGGAGTGTCCTCTGTGAGATGAACATTTCGATAGTTGAATGGCTGAAATCGGTCAATGTATGCTGAAGATACGCTGCGCCAAAAAACATACGGAAGAATAAAGAAGAGTGATTGCCTAGCAACAATCAGACTCTTCTTCTTCACCCTCCACATCAGCGTTCAAAGCAATGTTTCAGCTGCAGCAATCAAACTTCTCAGGAAATGTCCTTTTCTAGTGATTTATTGTTCTGTCGAGGACACAGGACAGACAGCGGCATCTATGTAGCATAACAAGTACATCTATGAATAAATCCCCTCTGAATAGAAATGAATCAAATATGTATGCAAAGATAATGCTTCTATGTTGAAACACCATAATGTGCCGCATATAATCCTCCTGATGTGTCCACAGAGAGTGGTATGGACATCTATGATCAGCTGTGGGCTGAGAACCAGGATGTGGCCGATCACACGCTGCACACGCCCTTTCTGCAGCACATGCAGCTGGGGGACCTGCAGGCAGACCACTACGTGGCCTTCATGATCCAGGACTTCTACTACCTGGTGCAGGTGACGGACATGCTGAAGGAGATGAGCGACAAAGAGTTGCCCGAGGACCTGAGTATATTCATGAAGGACAGATATGATTCATACAAGAAGTACGCTGATGCCACGCTGCAGCAGTTCAGCCTCCGGGTAAGTCGCAGGCTGCAGATCACACTGAGAGCCGCCCGACTCACTGACCTGTGTGTCTTCCACAGAGCGTGTCGGACATCACCCCCGGCCCCGCCATAGAGAAGTACCTGTCTGACTACAAGGGCATCATGGAAGAACAGGATCCCATCTTCTTCGCCGTGGCCCTCCTGCCCTGTGAAAGGCTGTGGCTCTGGCTGGCCAATCAGCTGGTAGAGACCGGCTGCAATGCATACTTCACCTGGAAGCAGGCAAACATAAATGGCCACCCCGAGGACCACTACAGGAACCTGCTCGACGCGAACCTGACCACCCCCGAGCAGAAGGCTCAGGCCGAGAAGGTCTTCCGAAGCCAAATGCAGAACGAGCACGACTTTTTTGCATCGTCACTCGAGTAGCAGAAAAGTCCGTCCTGTCACAGCTGTCACTCACATGTCACTGCTGTCTCTGACTCATCAATAAATCAATGTCAATAAATCAACGTCAATAAATCAACGTCTGGCTCAAACTTACATCACTGACTCCAACAAATCACAAGCACTCAGTTAGAGGCGTCCATGTCACACAGGACACAAACAGCTCTCCAACCAGCCAATCAGAGTCCTCCAATGACCTTTAGATTATCACATTAAATCAATAAAGTTATTGATCCTCACAGGTGCAGTTCAGCAGGATCATCTTCACTAATGAACTTCACTTTATGAGGTTTAAAGCTAAATATGATCACCAGAAGCTAATGCTAAACTAACTACAGCACGGTCACATGACTACACCATCAGCACCACCAGGTTCACCGCTCTGAGCTCTTCTACAGCACAAACACCTGGATGACCTTTAATGACATCATCTGTAGTCCCATGTAGCCACTCGTTAGCATGTAGCCTTTGTTCAGACAGTAAACAGTCATCAGTGGATTCACTGTGTGTTTGTGTGGTAGAATAAAAACCTGCTGAGCTCCTGTTAACCACAGACCTGACAACACACATCTGACCAACAACAACACACACACTGAGGGGACAGGAGGAGCTAACATGCTAACATTCAACACACACTGAGGGGACAGGAAGAGCTAACATGCTAACAATCAACACACACTGAGGGGACAGGAGGAGCTAACATGCTAACATTCAACACACACTGAGGGGACGGGAGGAGCTAACATGCTAACAATCAACACACACTGAGGGGACAGGAGGAGCTAACATGCTAACATTCAACACACACTGAGGGGACGGGAGGAGCTAACATGCTAACATTCAACACACACTGAGGGGACGGGAGGAGCTAACATGCTAACATTCAACACACACTGAGAGGACAGGAGGAGCTAACATGCTAACATTCAACACACACTGAGGGGACAGGAAGAGCTAACATGCTAACATTCAACACACACTGAGGGGACAGGAAGAGCTAACATGCTAACATTCAACACACTGAGGGGACAGGAAGAGCTAACATGCTAACACACACACACACACACACACACAGGTAATCCCTGACCTCACCCATTCAGGATGTGCTGAACCTCTGATTGGTTATCCTCCTGCTGAGCCCGCCTCCTCCTCCTCCTCCTGACCTGCAGCTGAAGATCTCCTGTTGGAGGAGCAGCCAGCAGGTAGAACCATGAGCAGCGCGCGGCCTGCTCCCGCTGTGACAGTCTGTAAGGCTCGGTCCTCCGACTGACAGGCTGCACCTGATCTGAGGCTCCGTCTGATCCTGCAGGACCCCCTGACCCCTCCGACCCCGGGGCCAGCAGGCCTGACAGGGAGACGTCGCCCAGCCGGACAAAGGCGTGTGAGTTCTGCTGCACCTGTGTAAGCCTCTTAGTGCTGTAAGTCGGTGCTGCCTGCAGGGCCGCGGGGCTCCGTCAGTGATCGTTTAATCCGTCAGTGGAAAGGTTGGCTCGTCTCCACCGTGCTCAGGTCTGTCAGCCTGCCAGCCGCACAGACACTTGGAGGACATGGAGGAGCTTCTGTTACCGAGCGGCGAGGAGGAGGCCCGCTCCGACAACAGTTCCAATGCGCCGGGAGACACGGGGAAGATGGGGGACCGAGTGAAGACGTTCCTCCAGGCGGTGGTGAAGGGGGAGCTGAGGAGCACGCTGAGGAACTTCTGCCGGAGGAACGGGCTGCTGACGCTGTCGGTCATCGCCGTGCTCACCGGCTGCACGCTGGGCTTCATGCTGAGAGGAACCCAGCTGTCCACACAGGTAAGGCCCCCCCTGTCCGAGCAGGCTTGCACTCATATGTTGCTTTACGTGTGCTAATGGGACCCTCTGCCTCATGAACGCCCTGTGGGGACCTGTGAGGGGCCGCTCAGGTGTGTGATACGTCATAGGACTCAGGTCCAGGACCGGATCCCGCTTTAAATGTAACCCCTGGCTCCCTGAACCTGACATCAGGCGGCCCTGCCAGCAGAGTTAACCCTGAACGTGCCGTTACCTTAAAACCCACCTGCCTGACGTCACTGCTCTTTGATTATAAGGGGTCCATTCAGTCAAAGCGGATCACTGTGGATTTACAGCGCTGTGTCCCTGCTGCAGTCAGGCTGTGACACAGAGCGGCGGGGTGATGTTTCTGTGCTCCAACCAGGAAGTTAGCATCTCCTGTGTCCCCTCCAACCAGCCAATCAGAGTCCTCCATTGTCTTTCGGATTACAGCAGAAAATTTTCACCAGAAGCTAAAAGCTAATGCTACACTATAAACCAGCTACAGCACGGTCAGATAACTACAGTGTTCTAGATTCTGCAGCAGAAACTCGTCCAAAACCCAGAAAACTGTTAGCATGTTAGCATGTTAGCTCTTCCTGTCCCCTCAGTGTGTTGAATGTTAGCATGTTAGCACTGTCCCCTCAGTGTGTGTTAGCATGTTAGCACTTCTTGTCCCCTCAGTGTGTTGAATGTTAGCATGTTAGCTCCTCCCGTCCCCTCAGTGTGTGTTGAATGTTAGCATGTTAGCTCCTCCTGTCCCCTCAGTGTGTGTTAGCATGTTAGCTCCTCCTGTCCCCTCAGTGTGTGTTGAATGTTAGCATGTTAGCTCTTCCTGTCCCCTCAGTGTGTGTTGAATGTTAGCATGTTAGCTCCTCCCGTCCCCTCAGTGTGTGTTGAATGTTAGCATGTTAGCTCTTCCTGTCCCCTCAGTGTGTGTTGAATGTTAGCATGTTAGCTCCTCCCGTCCCCTCAGTGTGTTGAATGTTAGCATGTTAGCTCCTCCTGTCCCCTCAGTGTGTGTTAGCATGTTAGCTCCTCCTGTCCCCTCAGTGTGTGTGTTGTTGTTGGTCAGGTCTGTGGTTAACAGGAGCTCAGCAGGTTTTTATTCTACCACACAGTGAATCCACTGATGACTGTTTACTGTCTGAACAAAGGCTACATGCTAACAAGTGGCTACATGGGACTACAGACGAGGTCATTAAAGGTCATCCAGGTGTTTGTGCTGTAGAAGAGGTCAGAGCGGTGAACCTGGTGGTGCTGATGGTGTAGTCATGTGACCGTGCTGTTGTTTGTTGTTGTTGTTGTGGTGGTGGTTGTTGCTGTGTACAGCAGCTCTGTTCAGGTTTGTTGGACCACATCTTTACAGACAGCCGTCTGTGTGATTGGACCTTGGATGGGTTCTGGATGCTCTGCTGCCGCTCGCTCTGTGTTTACGGAACCTTGGATCAGAGGCTAAAAGCAGCCTCACTGAACACATGCTGTTCCTGCATCACACAGCGTCCAAATCCAGCCTCATTAATCTGTGTCCATGTAAGAGCGTCAGCCTGTCGGTGCCGGCCAAACAGAGGCACCCAGCCTGCGCTCCACCCGTCACCTTTAACAGAATGTACTTATTAGTAAACATTCATAAGAATTTCTCTTTATCCTAAAGATTAAATATAAAATAACACACAAAACAACCAGGCACAGGATTTAAGGCACAAAGGCTGCAGAGAGACTGCAACGGACGTTACAGTGAAGAAGTTTAGTCAAAGTTCTTCTGTAGGGGGGAGGTGGGGGGGGGGGTGGTCATGTTCACGATGAAGCTGCTCATCATCAGTGTTTGGCAGGAACAGGCTTCCATACGGCCTGTTACCATGGTGACCTGAGCTCATTGATTGATGGTTGTGGTCACAGACTCGAACTTTATTTTGACAGGCTAAGATCTACTTCTCCTTCCCTGGCGAGCTGCTGATGAGGATGCTGAAGATGCTCATCCTTCCTCTCATCACATCCAGGTTGGTGCAGAAACGAGTGAGCTGAAGCCTCGTAGTTAGCTTAGCTGATAGCATTAGAGCTCTGGGACCCAACAGCTGACAGATGATGCCTTATGCTAAGCTAGGCTAATGTGTCCTCTCTTGCTGTGTTCTTGTGCAGTTTGATGTCGGGCCTGTCATCGATGGAGTCGAAGGCGTGCTGCCGGATGGGCGTCCTCACCGTCACCTACTACCTGTGGACCACCTTCATTGCTGTGGTGGTCGGCATCTTACTCGTCATCATCATCAAACCCGGCGTGGGGACGGAGATGGAGAGCAACCGGCTGGGCGGCGGCCCTGTCATGACCTCGGCCGACGCCCTGCTGGACCTTATCAGGTGAGAGGGGTCAAAGGTCAGAGAGACCCAGGAGGGAAGCTCCACTGTGACGGGCTGACTTCATTCTCACAGACAGATTTCAGATTATGAGCTCATATTTTATTTATGAAGACACAAAAATCATTCACACACATGCTAATTGCTGCTAGCTACTAGCTCGTTGTGTTTCCTCTGAGTTGATGTTAGCTTGTGACATGTGGTGACAGGCGGTTCATCCAATCAGCTGGCCATTAAACCAGGACGCTCTCCATGATGGTTGTTGTGGCACATGTGATGATTGGATGATGGCGGCCATCTTTGTGGAGTGAACTATTTGCAGTATGGCTGTGGTCCTGAAACCAGGTTCAGTTGGCAGCAAGGGGCCCACAGTGTGCCAAGAACCTCTCCTCCGCACCATCAGAGCTGCAGCAGCAGCCTGAGCGTGCGGGGCAGGCTGGATCCCGGCTGCCAGGGTGTAGCAGCGAGGTGGAGACTCTCAGACCAGCAGCAGGTTTCTTCTTCTGTGGTTGGTGCGTCTGTGTGACAGGAGCAGCAGTGTTCTTCTGCTGCTGCAGACCATCTGCTTCATGTTGTTGTGCTTCTCTCAGCTCCACCCGTCTGACCTCTGACCTCTGGCCTCCACAGAGGGCCGCTGCTTTCTCTGTTTGCTGCAGACCAACAACCGTGCTGCGTTCAGTGTCTGAGCCAAACTTTCCTCCACACCCTGATGCTCACTGTGAGCTCCAGCGGGTCCTCTTCACCGTGTCTGTGATTGGCTGATCAGATGTGCATTAAATGAGCCTGTGTGGCTTTCCTCTGTTCTCTGAGGGATGAGCTGTGCTGCGCTCAGCGTCCAGCCGCCTTTAACAGGCTGACAGCGAGCTGAACAACAAAATGTAGAAAACACAGCAACACACACTGTCACACACACTCGCTCATCAATCCCATTAGGGTTCGGGCTGATCGGTGTATTTTTAGTAATCCTGCGGGGATCAGTGACAGATTAACCAGTCAGCGGTGCTGCGATGCGGCGATTCCTGCTGCGGCACGTTGGCAGGCCGCGCTCTTGTGACTCCTCTGAAGGCCACGCCCACTCTGGAAGGAGCCGCATGAGCAGGTCACTCATCATCATCCCCTCGACCTCTGCCCGCCGCTGAAGGTTCAGCTGACCTGCACTGTTTACCTCCTGAGTGAGGAAGAGGAGGGTGACGTGACAACAGATCCCAGCTTGAAGAAACAAGTCAGTGTAAGATAAAAGCAGGAAGTTAAATATTAAAGACGTAACAATCTGAGGAACGTTTCTCAGAGACGAGCTCAGTCCTGACTTATCTCCTGTTAGAATGAAGTCTTGAGGTTTCTGGGTCCGCCCCCTCACGGTGGATCCTCAGTAACACTGTGACTCTGCTCCTCCACAGGAACATGGTTCCCTCCAACCTGATCGAGGCCACCTTCCAGCAGGTGAGACCTTCATGTCTTTGGTTTTTCTGCTCGGTGTTGGTCCTCTAACTCACCCGCCCGTCTTCCTTCAGTATAAAACAGACCTGGTCCCCATCCTCAAAGTCCCCACCAAAACCGTCCAGCCCAACTTCGTCTACGTGGTGCCCGATGAGAGCGACCCCAAAGGAAGGACGGTGTACCTGGAGCTGACGCCGGCCCCGGAGATCATGTACAAGACCAGCCCGGGCAGCAGCCAGCAGATGAATGTGCTCGGCATCGTCGTCTTCTCTGCGACCATGGGTGAGCAGGGCGGACACGCGGCGGTTTGTAGTGGTCCATGAACACCAAGCAGGACGCTTCTTAAAACCAGGAACTATCTGACAGGGTAGAGTTCTTACACAAGAAACAGGTCAACAAGGAGAACGTTCACATCACAACAAGCTGCTTCACATATTAAACTGCACAGTCAGACCACAGCTGTGCCCTCACAACACTGTGCGGTGAATCACACGGCAATTGTTCACTGCACCCCGGTCACAGCTTCCTAATGAGGCCTGTCATGTACCAACAACGTCCCATTATGATGGTCAGACTGCAGGCCATCAGAACAAAATGTCTGGAATGAAAGTGACTTCCCCCAGGGTCCAGACCTTGTGGTGGTGGAGAGGACGTGTTTTAATGATAAGGTGCTTCTACTGTTCAGCTGACTACAGCGATAGAAAGGGAGAGAGATGACAGGGAGGCTGAGGGAACAGCCTCCCTGTCATCTCTGCTGACCCCCCCTGTTCTTTGTTTGTCTCAGCTGTGTTAGCTTCCTGTTAAACTTTGTAGTCTGAAATGAAGCGTTGCTCCTCAGACTTTGAATAAGGCGCACTCATTTATACAACATGAACTTAATGTTTGTTTTATTAACATTTTTTGGAATCAGTGGAGTATTTTATCCCACTGACTGGACGGAAACAGCAGGTTTCCTGACACATGTGTGGGGGTGTACTGATTTATGCTGAGCCCTGGACATGTCCTCATAACGTCCCTCCATCATGTTCTGATGTGTCCAGACAGTCTCTAAACATGAAGAACAGAATCTGCAGCTTCTCATGGAATATGACTGTGTGTGTGTGTGTGTGTGTGTGTGTGTTTGCAGGTCTGCTGCTGGGCAGGATGGGAGAACGAGGAGCTCCGCTCGTTAACGTCTGTCAGTGCATCAACGAGTGTGTCATGAAGATCATCAACGCGGCCGTGTGGTGAGATGTTTGTGGTGTTGTTGTGTTGCTGCATGCTGCAGTGTGGTTCTCCTCACTGTCACACTGCCGCCTGGCCGGATAAACTGTCAGCTGGTGGTGATGTCACAGTGTCCCTGCCAAACAGCTGTGTGTGTGAAAGATGGCTGAACCCTTTGTAACGTCTCTGATGAGCAGTTGGGTGCAGCAGTCCTGGCTGCGCTTGTTTTCAGTCATCGCCTGTGTGTGTTAAACATTAACAGGACTGTCAGCTGGAGGAGTGTGTCTGTAGCCTCAGAGGAAGTTAATGACTCTGTGGCGCCGCCCTGAGGTCAGACTTCACATGACAGTGCTGTTGTGTGTCTCCTCAGGTACTTCCCGTTTGGGATCATCTTCCTGGTGGCTGGGAAGATCCTGGACATGCAGGACCCGAGCACACTGGGGAAGAAGCTGGGCTGGTACGGCATCACCGTGCTCGCCGGCCTCTTCGTCCACGGACTCGTCCTCCTCCCTTTCTTCTACTTCCTCCTAACCAGAAAGAACCCCTTCAGCTACATCCGTGGGCTGCTGCAGGCCATGGTCATCGCGCTGGCTACCTCCTCCAGGTCAGTCCCGCTTCATCCTGCCGCCGCGTGCGTCTGTTCACGCGCCCGTTACAGTTGTGTTTGAATGTCCTCAGCTCAGCCACGCTGCCCATCACCATGAAGTGTTTGTTGGAGAACTGCCACGTCGACCGGCAGATCGCCCGCTTCGTCCTCCCAGTGGGCGCCACCATCAACATGGATGGCACGGCGCTCTACGAAGCTGTGGCAGCCATTTTTATCGCTCAGGTTAATGACTATGAGCTGGACTTCGGCCAGTTGGTCACCATCAGGTACAGTGATGGACCGCAGCCACACACAGACTGTGTCATTCCTGCAGTCAGCTCACGTCTGTCCGTCCCGCAGCATCACCGCTACAGCCGCCAGCATCGGTGCCGCTGGGATCCCGCAGGCCGGTCTGGTTACCATGGTGATCGTGCTCACATCAGTGGGCCTGCCTCCAGATGACATCACGCTCATTGTGGCCATTGACTGGATCCTGTAAGTCACAGTCTGCAGTACGATGAAGACGTACACGGACTTGTCCTGAGCGTCCTCTCTGTCTCTGCAGGGACAGGTTTCGCACCATGATCAATGTCCTCGGTGACGCCCTGGCGGCAGGAATCATCGCCCACCTCTGTCGCAAAGACTTCCCCCTCAGTGGGTCGGGAAAGGTAAGATTCATATATGGCAGCACTTAATAAAAAAAAAAATTTTGTCTCATAATTTCACCGTTTCCACCGTCAGATTGAAGTGAAGGGTTACTTCATTCATGCCTGTGGATTAGATTACAGCAGCTTTTGGACCGACGCCCACCTGAGATTAAAGCTCCCAAAGTCAGCCTGAGTGCAGCTGAGGCTCCGCCCCTCTGCTGCTGCCAGCAGACTGTCAGGAACTGTTAACCTAGCTTAGCATATGAAGCTAACATGTTTGATGTATGCTCTGCAGCCTGTGCCGTCGTACGGGACGCAGACTCCACACAACAACTCCCACAGCGTGGACGTGCCAATGACCGAGATCCACACTCACAAAGACTGCATGTTCGAGGCGATGGGCGACTCGGCGGGACCCCAGCATGCACACACCGTCTACTACAACATCTGTCAGGTGTGACCGGGCAGGACGGGGCAGCTCAGACCTCACCGTGCCATCCAAAGGAGGGGGGTGGCTCCCCCTGCTGGCCTGAATCTGAGAGGCGAAGATGTTCTAGCAGGATCTGTGGCTGCTGCTGAGGAACTGATGGAGCAGGAGCCTGGTCTGGTATCTGCACCAGAGGATCATGGGTACTGTACCCACCTGGCAGCACCTGCATGTTCACCAGTTCTTGTGGAACAAACGCCTGCTCGCCTCCCAGCTGCTGGCACACCTGACCAACCCGTGGACCTGATTGGCCGGTGCTCCCTGTGGGTGAAAGGTGAAAGGGGAACGAATGAATCCAAGTGCTCTTAACCGTCTTCTTCTGTCCTTTGTATCAGCATGCTGGCATGCGTCCTCTCTGGCTTCCTGTGAAGCCCACGTGCATTATTTTCTTCTCCTTGTTGTTGTTGTTGTTGTTTTGACTTAAATGTTGCAAAGTAAACAAAGTGCTGTAGGGATTATGGGATTATTTGTTCCAACATCAGTTGCAGCTAACATGAACAGACTCTAGTAGGTCTGACGCCTCTCCTGGGTCTACTTCTCTCTGTTTGATGACTCTTCATCCTCATTCAAACACACTGTGGAACCAAACCTACCCTGAAGGAGGAGCATGGATGAAGAACAAGTTAGTAATCCAGTAACACAGATTAGTGTTTCCCTGTCTTCTGTGGCTCTCTGACCTCTGACCTCTCAAAAAATGATATAAAGGAGCTGACAGCTGTTCAAAAACAAGACTCTGTGCAAATTAAGGGATTCCTGTCCTCGCCTGCCTCACTGTCCACATCAGCCGTCCATAATCTGAGCCCGCCTGTCCTGTTCAGGGTCAGGGGCTGTTCAGGGGCTTTTAATTAAACACCATGATAATCTGGTTTCTAAAACGTGACGGTCTTTATCTTTAAAGTGTCAAACTGAGAACCTGCTCGGCTCCTGTGGTTCTGTGGTGGGTGGATGTGTTTCCTGTCCGCCGCCCCTCTCACAGGGACCCCCCCGGCTGCAGCTCGGACACACACCTGAACATGAAGTCAGCTGTTTGTGGTGATGTGCGTCTGAGCGTCGGCCTCCGTGTGACGTAGACCTGCCTTAATCTGTTGTTTTAACCTCAACGTTCATCTGCCAACCACCAACTAGCATTTCACATCTACCGAAGCGTCTTCATCCAGCTGCATCATCATCATCATCATCATCATCATCACGTGTTTTTTATCTGTCGTTTGTTTGTGTCATTCGTTTCTATTTGTATTTGAAATAAAACATGTTTCATCTTTCTTCCATGCAGGAGTACAGACATGTTATTACTGAACACACACACACACACAGACTGGGATATGCTAGCTTAGCTTAGCTTAGCTTAGCTTAGCCCACAGAATGTTTTTTTAAATAGTAATATAACATTTAATGATTTGACTGGTCAGCTCTAAATGTTTCCTAGAGGGAGCATGTAGAGGGTGGACAGGATCGGTCCGAGCACAGAACCCTGTGGAACACCGTGGTTAACCCTTGTACCTGTGGAAGACACATCGTTAACATGAACAAAGTGAAATCTGTCAGATAAATATTATTTAAACCAGCGCAGTGCTGTCCCTGTAATCCTAATCTCATATTCTAATCTGTGTAGCAGGATGCGATGATCTACTCTGTCAAAGGCAGCACTGAGATCCAGTAGAACGAGTACAGAGACGAGTCCCCGGTCCGATGCCATGAGGAGGTCATTAGTGACTTTAAGCAGTGCTGGTTCTGGTCTGTGGTGGGCTCTGAATCCAGACTGGATCACTTTAAACAGACTGTTCCTATGCAGGTGCTCATTTAGCTGACTTATCTTAGAAATAAAGCTCGGTCTGTACTTCCCTGATGTAGCAGGTGGCTGAGCTGCTGACTGAGGAGAAGTGCAGCCTGTACCCCTCGGTGTCAACAGAACAACCAGCCTGAGGATGACAGCAGCTATTTTTACCTGCACTAATCCAAGCAGGTGAGCGTGAGGCGCACGGGACCGAATCCTGCTGCGTGGTGCTGCAGGATTCGGTCCCGTGCGCCTCACGCTGCAGCACCACGCAGCCATGTGCCTGGCTGCTAATCCACCACAGATTAAAGTCACAATGAGGAATTAACGAGTGAGGGAGGAACAACAGGGATTAGCTGCAGGATTACTGAGGGGCCTGCTGGGAGTTGATGTCCTCTAGGACAGAAACCTTGATGTCGTAACGCAGCGTCCCGCAGATTCATGAACTGTTTAACACTGAAGCATGCAGTGAAGTGATGAGCCTGCAGGGGTCACTGCTGTGATTCTGAACAACAATCACAATGATCTCTGCACCCGTCAGGATTTTATGACATATTCACATTTATCAGACAGCACATTATATCAGATCGCATTTTGAACTGAAGTCACATGTTTCATGAAAGTTCAGACCCTGATGAGGCCGTGTGGCGCCGACACCTCAGACTCTGGTGTGTGGATGTGAGGGGGGTTCACATGAGGTAGTACGCCCGCATCCTGCAGACTCACGGTGCTGCTCAGTCCTCCTGCTCTCTGTTAGTCATCGTCAAAGTCTGCAAACGCAGGATACCACAAGCTGTCCTTCCTCCCTGACTTCACAGCTGCCGGCTCTTTCTTCTGTCGCTGGACTTTTCTGATCCAGGAGATCTGAGCTGCAGCCAGAGACATCATGCAGACCTGCCGAGGAAACAGTCACAGGGTCACACACCGTCAGCAGGTCTGAGGGGGCGGTCTACCTGCGGCGCTGCGTTACCTCCAGCAGCAGCAGGCCGCCGCTCAGCCCCGCCACCAGCAGCAGGTTGTTCTTGGCCCACCAGATGATCTTCTCCAGGCAGCCGATGGTGAAGATGTTCTGACGGGCCAGGGGCTCCCCCAGCTGCTGCATCCCGTAACCACACATGGTGTTCAGGACGGTCTGAGAGGGAGAGGACAGGGTTAATGTGACGCTAAGGAGGAGCTGACCAATCACAGGACAGTATGACCACTGTGCGTCCACTGTGTGATGTCACACAGGGCTGCAGCTCTGACCTGGTTCTGCAGGTGGATGCAGCAGGAGAAAGGAACCCCGCAGGCCTCCAGGCTGGGGTTAGTGTCCAAACACTGAAAGTAGATGTTGTGGGACCAGTCCTTGTAGTCCTCCACCCCGCAGCACTGGAACTGGACACACAGCAGCCATCAGGGTGTCGTCTGACAGTCTGTCGGCCTCACACAGCTGTTCTCACTCACCTTCTTCTGGATGAAGTCGATGGCGTTCTCCAGGTCCTGGTCCTCCCTGTACCGCACGATGGCCTTCATCATCAGCTTCTCCGTCCTCTCCATCACCTGAACACCACAGCGGTGCGGGTTAGTCTTAGTCTGATGTGACTCTCTGTGCCGAGCGCGGCCTCACCATGTCAGTGAAGAGATACCCCACGACTCCGGCTGCAGTCTGCAGGAGGAGGATGACCGCCAGGAAGGCCAGGAACTGCAACGACAGACGGCCTGAGAAACAAGCACTCTGAAAACTGTGGCGGTGAAGTCCTCATTCTGAGTTACCGTCTTTAGCAGGCAGGTGGCGTTACGCAGCGCGCCGAAGCAGCCGAGGAACGTGATGAGGAACATCACCGAGCCCACGATGATCAGCAGCAGAGCCGGGTCCACCGTCAGAGTGTCTACCACATCTACACACACACGGACACACAAACACACAGAGAGAGAGAGAGAGACACGCAGACACACACAGAGACACACAGAGACACACACAGACACACACACAGACACACACAGACAGGGAGACACACACACACACACACACAGAGAGAGACACAGACACACACACAGACACACACACAGACACACACACACACACACAGAGACACACACACACACAGACACACACACACACAGACACACACAGAGACACACACACACACAGACACAACCACACACACACAGAGACACACACACACACACACACACACACACACACACAGAGACACACACACACACACACACACAGAGACACACACACACACAGACAGGCAGACACACACAGACACAGACACACACCAGCATGTTTCTTAATTGTAAAAACAAATCAGGAATCCAGACTTTGTCCCAACATGTATGCACATGACGTGTGTCCCCAAAACTATGTGAAACGAGACACACACACATGTTTGAACACACACTCTTCCTTCCTGGTTCTAACAGGGACTCTGAAGCCACATTTAAACTGTCACTCTCTGAAGATCACAAAGACACACGTCCACTTCAACTCTGACATCACAGCCAGCAGGGTGTGCAGGGGGGGGGGGGTGTGATCAGCTATGTTTTGATAAGCTGCCACACCCCCCCCCCTCCACACACACACACACACACGATGTGTTTCCATCGTTTCATCACTTTAACCCAACAAACAGAGGCTCCGCCCTAAAAGTTGTTTCGTCCTTAAAAGGGCGTCCTCGTAAACAACAACATAAACAACCTTAATCCAAGTGTATATAAAAATAACAGACAAGGAATAATGAGTCAATAAATCAATACAAGGAAACACTGAGAAATATAAAAATAAGGACCAAACAGATAACATGCTCTGAGTTCTCAGTGTTCAGGAGAACACAGCTAGCTGCTAACGCTACACGATCACATCACACCTTTCTCTTTGGCGACCTTGGCGTAGATCCCCACCACGATGAGGACGGCGCTCACCACCTGCAGGGGGCAGATCAGCGCATGTTTTATTCAGCTCTGATGAAGCTAAGCTAACTTTCACTCCTGAGGAGTGTGTGTGTGTGTGTGTGTGTGTGTGTGTGCTGTACATCTGTGTGATGTTTTTATAATGTTAAAAATCCTCCTCCTGCCTCCATAAAGTGTTTGTCCTATGACAGTTCTGTTGAAATGTACAGCGTCCACATACTTCTGACCACACGGTGCAGCGCTCTGTCCAGCTGGAGTCACACAGGTGTTGTGATGTGTGTGGCTCCACGCTGACCTGAGCGCACGACTCACCCACAGGAAGTAGCAGAAGATGAATAAAGTGTACTTGACGCCCCGGTATCCTCTCATGTCCTCCTGCTGCTCTGTCTGGATGTGATGTGCAGGAGGACGCGTGTCGGCCTGCCCGCTGCATTCCAGCTGCTGCGGCCGGCGGGGGGAGGCTCCAGCTGTCAGAGCGCCTGCAGCGCCTCCTGAGGTCTGAGGGGTCATTACACTGTTTTTAACTGTTTCTGAGCAGCCTACAGCTCTGCACCATGTTCCACATGACTCTGCCCCCTTGTGGCTGAAATAGCCAGCAGAGAAGCTGCACCTTTAAGACAGGCAGCAGCAGGATGCAGACTGACCTTCGACCTCTGAGCCTAAAAGTCTGCTCCTCCAGGTGAACCTGAGCCCTCTGCAGACAGGACAGGCCTCCTGGAGACTCCTGGTTTCATTAATGAATGTATTTTTAATCTGTTTCAAACGTATTCAGGTTTATTCTGGGTGACTGTAAACGTCGGTTCCGGTCACCTGAGTTCCCTCCCTCTTCCTCCCCCTCTCCCCCCTCCCCCCCTGGTTGACGCAGATGGGTGCAGTCAGAGGATTATCACTCGGCTGTGTCCCCGCTCGCAGCAGGTCGCTCTCCCTCCTGCTGGTGTGTCTCAGGTGTCTGACAGAGGAGGACCATGGGCCTGCTGGACGTCCTGTCCTCCATCAGAGAGCGAGCGGAGAAGTTTCTGAACGAGAAGAACGTGGTGACGGATTTTCTGGGAAAGGTGGAGGAGAAAACTGGGATCAAGAAGAAGATCCTGGCCGGCGGTACGTGAGTCCTGAGCTGCGGTCCCTGTTCAGTCTGTGGTTCTGGTTCCTTCTGTTTGGGTCTGTGGGTCTGTTCACATACTGAGTGTACATGTGAGTGTTAGAGGAATCGGGTAATCCTCCTGTGAAGAGCTCACGTCTCCAAACAGGAAGCTCAGCAGTTCATCAGTTTGTCCCGTTGACTCACAGAAGTCTTTTAGCTCCTTTTAGCGCCTTGTTTTGGTTTAGTGAGAAGTCTCAAAAGTATTTCTTCCACTGGCTGCTCCTCCTCCTTAAGATCAATAACCTTATTGATGGCTGAAGGGAAATGTACTCATGCAGCAGCAAACCTTTATCAAAACAAACCACAGGAAACACAAACCCTGAAGGTGACCTGGTTCTACTGAAGCTTTACAGCCTGTAAACAGTGTTTGGACAGACATGACAGAACAGCAGAGAACAGTGGAGAACAGCAGAGAGCTGCTGCTGCTGCTGCTGCTGCTGCTGCTGCTGCGGCGGCGGGTGATGGTCAGTGAGGACATGATGTCAGCGGTGCCTGGCGCTCGCTGTCTCTCAGCCCGAGTGTTAAAGCAGATTAAACAGGCAGCAGAGCAGAGCGGCCTCATGTGTGAACGGCAGCATAATCTGATTAGAGGTAGGAACCTTCTCACTTCCTGTCTGTCTCTGAATATTTCTGATGTCTGTCGCTGCCTCTTGAAATGCCTTTAACTCAGAAAGTCCACAGCCCGACACAGACTCACACAGCCCGACACAGACTCACACAGACCGACACAGACTCACACAGCCCGACACAGACGGACACAGACTCACACAGACTCACAGCTCTGCAGCCTCAGCTCATTCACACAGACGTATTCATATCTGGCTCTCTGTCATTGTTCTGTCATTGTTCTGTCAGCATTCTGTTGCCGTTCTGTCGTTGTTCTGTCGGCGTTCTGTCATTGTTCTGTCTGTGTTCTGTCATTGTTCTGTCATTGTTCTGTCATTGTTCTGTCATGTTCTGTCATTGTTCTGTCGTTGTTCTGTCATTGTTCTGTCATTGTTCTGTCGTTGTTCTGTCATTGTTCTGTCGTTGTTCTGTCATGTTCTGTCTGTGTTCTGTCGTTGTTCTGTCATTGTTCTGTCTGTGTTCTGTCATTGTTCTGTCTGTGTTCTGTCGTTGTTCTGTCTGTGTTCTGTCGTGTTCTGTCATTGTTCTGTCTGTGTTCTGTCATGTTCTGTCATTGTTCTGTCTGTGTTCTGTCGTTGTTCTGTCTGTGTTCTGTCATGTTCTGTCATTGTTCTGTCTGTGTTCTGTCGTTGTTCTGTCGTTGTTCTGTCATGTTCTGTCATTGTTCTGTCATTGTTCTGTCATTGTTCTGTCGTTGTTCTGTCGGCGTTCAGTCTGTGTTCTGTCATGTTCTGTCGGCGTTCTGCCGCTGTTCTGACGTTGTTCTGTCATGTTCTGTCATTGTTCTGTCGTTGTTCTGTCATTGTTCTGTCTGTGTTCTGTCGTTGTTCTGTCGTTGTTCTGTCTGTGTTCTGTCATGTTCTGTCATTGTTCTGTCTGTGTTCTGTCGTTGTTCTGTCGTTGTTCTGTCTGTGTTCTGTCATGTTCTGTCATTGTTCTGTCTGTGTTCTGTTGTTGTTCTGTTGTTGTTCTGTCTGTGTTCTGTCATTGTTCTGTCTGTGTTCTGTCTGTGTTCTGTTGTTGTTCTGTCGTTGTTCTGTCTGTGTTCTGTCATTGTTCTGTCTGTGTTCTGTCCGTGTTCTGTCGTTGTTCTGTCGTTGTTCTGTCGTTGTTCTGTCGTTGTTCTGTCATGTTCTGTCATTGTTCTGTCTGTGTTCTGTCATTGTTCTGTCGTTGTTCTGTCATTGTTCTGTCTGTGTTCTGTCGTTGTTCTGTCGTTGTTCTGTCGGCGGTCCTCAGCCTCCAGTCACAGTTAGACTGTGTTGGAGGTTTTTATGGATCTGAAAAGCTGTGACTGTTGACAGCAGGACCAGAGTGAGCAGGTTTACTAAACCTCAGGAGGACTGACGTCCCCGCTGAGAGGACACCTCAACACAGTTTACTCTCTTTAAACATCTGAGGACAGACTCACTGTTGGACCCAGCTTCTAGTGGACACTGAGGGAACTGCAGACACTCTCTCTTTAATTTGACTCCTCTGATTCGTTCACCTGCAGCACAGTCTGATGAACTCTGTAAACATCATGTGACGTGTGTCTCTGCGTGTCCTCGTCCAGGTGCCGTCTCACTGACCGGACTCTACCTGGTGTATGGATATGGTGCCTCCCTCCTCTGCAACCTGATTGGTTTCGTCTATCCAGCGTATTACTCGTGAGCGTGTGTCATTTTTCAGATTTTGCTCGTAGCTGTGTGTGATGTTTGCTGATCCTCCTGAGAACTCGTCCTCTGAACGTCTGCAGAATCAAAGCCATCGAAAGCGCCAGCAAAGAGGACGACACAAAATGGCTGACGTACTGGGTGGTGTACGGCGTCTTCAGTCTGGGCGAGTTCTTCTCTGACATCTTCCTGTACTGGTTCCCTTTTTACTACGCCTTTAAGGTAAGACCTCCTGCAGCCACACATAAATACAGAGGACCAAACCCAGTAACCGGTCTTTGTGTCCCCTGTGGTCCCAGTGTCTCTTCCTGCTGTGGTGCATGGCCCCCATGTCGTGGAACGGCTCCCAGATCATCTACAACAAGGTGGTGCGGCCCGTCTTCCTCCGCCACGAGGCCACGGTGGACAACATGGTGAGCGACCTGAGCGGGAGGGCCATGAGCGCCGCCGAGAACCTGACCAGAGAAGGTAGGACCAGACCCAGACCTGCACTGGCTGCTTCACTGCTACACTGTCTAACCGCTCCTCCTCCTCTTCCTCCTCTCTCCTCCTCCTCTCCTCCCTCTCCTCCCTCTCCTCCTCTCCTCTCCTCCTCTTCCTCCCTCTCCTCCTCCTCCTCCTCCTCCCTCTCCTCCTCTTCCTCCCTCTCCTCCTCCTCCCTCTCCTCCCTCTCCTCCTCCTCCTCCTCCTCCTCCCTCTCCTCCCTCTCCTCCTCCTCCTCTCCTCCCTCTCCTCCTCCTCCTCCGCCTCCTCTCCTCCTCTTCCTCCTCTCTCCTCTCCTCCTCCTCCTCTCCTCCCTCTCCTCCTCTTCCTCCCTCTCCTCCTCTCCTCTCCTCTCCTCCTCCTCCTCTCCTCCTCCTCCTCCCCTCCCTCTCCTCCTCCTCCTCCTCTCCTCTCCTCCTCCTCCTCCTCCTCTCCTCCTCCTCTTCCCTCCCTCTCCTCCTCCTCCTCTCCTCCCTCTCCTCCTCCTCCTCCCTCTCCTCCTCCTCCTCCTCCTCCTCCCTCTCCTCCTCTTCCTTCCTCCTCCTCTCCTGCTCCTCCCTCTCCTCCCTCTCCTCCTCCTCCTCCTCCTCTCCTCCTCCTCCTCCCTCTCCTCCTCCTCCCTCTCCTCCTCCTCCCTCCTCCCTCTCCTCCTCCTCCTCCTCCTCCCTCTCCTCTCCTCCTCCTCCTCCTCCTCCTCTTCCTCCCTCCTCTCCCTCTCCTCCCTCTCCGCCTCCTCCTCTCCTCCTCTCTCCTCCTCTCCTCCTCCCTCCCTCTCCTCCTCCTCCTCCCTCTCCTCCTCCTCCCTCTCCTCCCTCTCCTCCTCCTTCTCCTCCTCCTCCCTCTCCTCTCCTCCTCCTCTCCTCCTCCCTCTCCTCCTCTTCCTCCCTCTCCTCCTCCTCCCTCTCCTCCCTCTCCTCCTCCTCCCTCTCCTCCTCCTCCTCCTCCTCCTCCCTCTCCTCCTCCTCCTCTTCCTCCCTCTCCTCCTCCTCCCTCTCCTCCCTCTCCTCCTCCTCTTCCCTCTCCTCCCTCTCCTCCTCCTCCCTCTCCTCCCTCTCCTCCTCCTCTTCCCTCTCCTCCTCCTCCTCCTCCTCCCTCTCCTCCTCCTCCTCCTCCTCCTCAGTTCTGTCCACTCTGGTGAAGAATAAGTCTCTGGTGTCTCCGATGCCTCCAGTCGCTCAGTCTGAAGCGAAGAGTTTACCGAGCTCATCAGGGGAAGCGTCGGGGGTTAAAGTGTCGCCGCCGCCGAGCGAAGACCAAAAAGTACGTAAAGGCAGCTGACCCCGCCCCCTCCCAGGCTGAGTGTAGGTGGAGCTTCAGCCGCCTGTAGGTGCTTCCTGTGTGGGTCTGTGTTTGTAACGTCTTCATCATGTGTGTAGGAGCATTCTTCTACTTTTGACACGTGGATTTTCCAGATGTTAAATATTTATTTTAATTCATATTTTAGGATGTTTGTATTCTTGACACCGCTCTCTGATATTCTCCAGAGGATTTGATTGGTTTTCTATCAGTTGATCAGGATTCATGTTACACATGTGTTGTTATGATTTATCTATAGTTTGTACTTACAGTATTTAGGAAGCAGACGTTCACTGTGGGGAATCATTTTGGACGTTTCTGGATATTATTTATAAATGTTTTGGCCTCGTAGAATTTTCTGGATGTTTTGGGACATTTTAAATAAACGTTGATCTTCAGAAATGAACTGGTGCTTTGGGGGTTAAACTGTGGCCCTTGTTGTTCCAGCCCTTCCTGGGTTAAACAGTCGGTAAGTCTGATGGTAGCTCTGTGTGTTTGTGTGGTGACCCTCAGTGACCCTCACACAGCCGCCATAGTGGGCTCAAAGTAGAGCGGCTTTCTTCTTCGGTGGTGCAGACCTGAACAGCCCCCCCCCCCCACCAGTAGATCATGAGTTAAAACAGATGAGAAAACAGAGATCTGAGATCACCTTCACCAACACTGTGTTTCCTGTCTCTGTCCTCTGTCTGTCTGTCTGTGTGTCTGTCTCTGTCTGTCTGTCTGTCTCTCTGTCCTCTCTCTGTCTGTCTGTCTGTCTGTCTGTCCTCTGTCTCTCTGTCTGTCTCTCCGTCTCTCTGTCTGTCTGCCTGTCTGTCTCTCTGTCTCTCTCTGCCTGTCTGTCTGTCTGTCCTCTGTCTGTCTCTCTGTCTGTCTGCCTGTCTGTCTGTCTGTCTGTATGTCCTCTGTCTCTCTGTCTGTCTGTCTGTCTGTCTGCCTGTCTGTCTGTCTGTGTGTCTGTCTCTGTCTGTCTCTCTGTCCTCTCTCTGTCTGTCTGTCTCTCTGTCTCTCTGTCTGTCTGTCCTCTCTCTGTCTGTCTGTCTCTCTGTCTGTCTGTCCTCTCTCTGTCTGTCTGTCTGTCTGTCTCTCTGTTTGTCTCTCTGTCTGCCTGTCTCTCTGTCTGCCTGTTTGTCTCTCTGTCTGCCTGTCTCTCTGTCTGCCTGTGTGTCTGTCTGTCTCTCTGTCCTCTCTCTGTCTGCCCGTCTGTCTGTCTCTCTCTCTGTCTCTCTGTCCTCTCTCTGTCTCTCTGCCTGTCTCTCTGTCTGCCTGTCTCTCTGTCCTCTCTCTGTCTGTCTGTCTGTCTGCCTGTCTGTCCTCTCTCTGTCTGTCTCTCTGTCTGCCTGTCTCTCTGTCTGCCTGTGTGTCTGTCTGTCTCTCTGTCCTCTCTCTGTCTGTCTGTCTCTCTGTCTGTCTGTCCTCTCTCTGTCTCTCTGTCTGTCTGTCTGTCTGTCTCTCTGTTTGTCTCTCTGTCTGCCTGTCTCTCTGTCTGCCTGTGTGTCTGTCTGTCTCTCTGTCCTCTCTCTGTCTGCCCGTCTGTCTGTCTCTCTCTCTGTCTCTCTGCCTGTCTCTCTGTCTGCCTGTCTGTCTGCCTGTCTCTCTGTCCTCTCTCTGCCTGTCTGTCTGTCTGTCTGCCTGTCTGTCCTCTCTCTGTCCTCTCTCTGTCTGCCTGTCTGTCTGTCTGTCTGTCTGTCTGCCTGTCTGTCCTCTCTCTGTCCTCTCTCTGTCTGTCTGTCTGTCTGTCTGCACATCAGGATGGACTCAGTGTGGACTGACGGTGAGTTCACGTGGAGCTTCCTGTGGAGAAATGTCCAAAAGAAATATCTGATGTCTTTATGTCTTCAGAAGAAATGTCAGCAACAAAAAAAAGGAAAAAAGATCAAAACTATCAGAGGACAGAAATGAATTTTGTTTTTCAGTCTGTCAGATGACAGCAGAGGAAGAGGAGGAGCCTCGGGGAGGAAGAGGAGCAGCGTGTGAAGGTTCTCCTGTGTCCCTGCTTCAGGCTGTTAACCCAGTTTCTGATGTTGTGTTATTATGAACTTTCTCTTTATTTCTTAGCTCTGCTCTGGGTTCAGCTCTGAGTTTTATTGTAATGCTTTTATTTCTGTTGTTTAGCTACAAAACGCTGTTTGTTCTGTACATCAATGCTGTAAACGGCCCCCTGGTGGCTGGCTGCAGCATGACTCATCATTCAAGACGTTGAATTGAACACAACAGGCTGCAGATTCTCCACCAGAGGGCGCTGCTCCGCCTGCAGGAAAAGGATGGTAACTGCAGTTTAAACCTGCAGGAGGAGAATACCAGCTCCATGTTGACTTCCTGCTGTAGCTGCTCTTTGTGTGTGTGTTTGTTTGTTTGTTTGTGTGTGTGTTTGTGTGTGTGTTTGTTTTGTTTGTTTGTTTCCTGCAGGTGTGACGCTGCGGCTCGGGGTCTGTGAACGTGTACATCAATAGATTGGACTGATTTGCTCTTATTGTCCTTGTTTCATGAGCTGGAGCAGCTCTCTGGGACAAACCCAGTGATTTAATGTGACATTATTTATATGTGAAGACTTTCAGAAATAAAACACACTGTAAACTGTCAGTGAGTCTGCGCAGTAGCACTGTGTCCTCTGCTCGGCCTACGTTGCACTTCCTGGGGGCGTGGCTAGTGTTCGGACGTGGCAGGCGACGCGCTGACGTGCCGCTTGTGTTAGCTTGGTGCTGTGTTTGCTAACGGTCCTGTAGCTTGTGCAGCATTCGCGGATGTTTCCGTCGTTCTTCGGTTTAAAGTGAATCTGACGGGCCGAACCGCAGCAGAGATCCGCCGCGAGGCTCCTCCGACACGGACACACTGTGTGAGCAGCTCCGGTGCATCAGTGTGGTTCACACACGACACTGGAAAGATTATTGACCTGCTGTCGATACAACTAATGCAGTCCTGTCTGTGAGCTGGGCTGTGTGTGTGTCTGTGTGTCTGTGTGTGTGTGTGTGAGTGTGTGTGTGTGTGTGTGATGACTTGCTGAGAAATATTTCCGGACGGATTCAGCTGCTGCTGCTGACCCGCGGTGGATGAATCATCTGTGACGTCACTGATCGAACCGCTTCAGAAACACACGATAACTCATCGATCGTATCATTTCAGGTAATGAAGCCTTTACTGAACACACACAGTGACAGTCAGTGAAGGCCCCACGCTCCGCGCTCAGCTTTCAGCCGTGCAGGAGCCACGTGTGACGTTCAGGTGTCTGTCTCGGGTGGCGCAGGTGGAGCTCAGTCTGCGCCATGAACGCTGGCTCTAAGAGCAAGAAACGGGTGGTGCTGCCCCGGCGTCCGGACCCCCCCACCGTGGAACAGATCCTGGAGGACATCAGCAGAGCCGCTCCTGACGACCCGGTGTTCAGCGTCCTGGATCCCAGGGGACCCGGTGAGTCTGCAGCGTGATGCCTTCACTGTCGGCCCGGTGTGTCGGATTACCTGGTGCCCGAATTACCTGGTGACCGTGTTGGTGCGGTACAGATGTAACGTGGGCGTCTCTGCAGGACCCGTTTCTGTACAAACCAGGAAGTAAACATCGGGAGTTCTTCTTCCATAAAATTCTATTTTCACTCGTTTTAGGAGCAACAATGAACGTGACCATGTCTGCCAGCATGGAACAGCGTGTTCAACGTCCTCAGCTGTGTGGAAAATAAATATATTATGAAGCCAAATTTCAACAGGGTCAATAGAGACCATTCACAGCACCTGCTAGTTATGGTCGGGTAGATTTTCTATGGCCATGACAGAAACCTTCAGCATGAAAAGAGCCATCAGGCCTTTTTCTCACCGAATAACCAAATAACCCTGCGTTCGGTGCTCGAGTCATCACAGCGGTCACAGCATGGACCTTCCTCCATGAACACGCAAGAAATACACACTTTAATGAGGACCATGTTTGTGTTTTATTAATGAAACAAATATGACAGTCACTACATGAGACTAAATCCATATGAACATATGG
This sequence comes from Parambassis ranga, assembly GCF_900634625.1. Lineage (NCBI taxonomy): Eukaryota > Metazoa > Chordata > Actinopteri > Ambassidae > Parambassis > Parambassis ranga. The sequence goes on along the minus strand of NW_021144817.1, from coordinate 35,007 downwards.
ATAATCAACACAATCACTGATTAATGTTCACAAACACAGAGCTGTGTGTGTGTGTTACAGGGTGGTAACTTTCTTCTGCAGGATTTAAACACCATCATCGGTCATATACACAAGTTAATAAGGAGGAGTTACGAGTTATCTGCCGCTTTGCGCTACTTCATACAGAGTTGTTTGGACGCCAGGTGCGAGGGTCACCAGTTAACCTGGGCGAAGATGCTCGCACATCACCGTTGCGCACGTCAATGCTTCTTGAGCTGAGCATTATGAGTGTAGCTCAAGTTGATAAACGTGTTCATTTGTTGCTGTTCATCCGTTTAAACGTGACCAGAATAACAACAATATGAGTTTTTTATTACAACAAACACAATCACGGCCATAGAAAATCTACCCGACCATAACTAGCAGGTGCTATGTATGGTCTGTATTGACCCTGTTAACAAACCTCCATCGGTTCAAGATGTGACCGCGTTGTTTTCTTTTTAAATTTGGCTTCATAATATATTTATTTTCCACACAGCTGAGGACGTTGAACATGCTGGTACATGCTGGCCGACATGGTCACGTTCATTGTTGCTCCTAAAATAAGTAAAAATAGAATTTCATGGAAGAAGAACTCCCGATGTTTACTTCCTGGTTTGTACAGAAACGGGTCCTGCAGAGACGCCCACGTTACATCTGTATGGCACCAACACGGTCACCAGGTAATCCGACACACCGGTTAAACAGCCTGATCACACTGAGACAAGTGAAAGACACGTGTGTTAACGTGTGACTCACCAGCTGCCCTCTGCTAAGTTAGCGGCTGTTCAATTGTAGTTTACTGGCTGTAGTTTACTGACTGTAGTTTACTGACTGTAGTTTACTGACTGTAGTTTACTGGCTGTAGTTTATCAGCTGTTGTTCCCTCAGGCCCCTCCCAACCTGCAGAGGGCGAGGTGGAGCAGAGGTTCCAGCAGTGTCGTCGGTTCCTCGAGCTGAACGAGAAGCTGCAGGAGGCGCGAAGCCAGCTGCTGCAGCAGAGGGAGGAGCTGAAGGCGGCGGGAGAGCAGCTGGACAGAGACGTGGCTGAGGTCAAAGGGCAGACGCTCTGACTCTGCACTTCCTGCTGTGACTCTTCTTCTGCACTTCCCGCTGAGCTCCTCTCTGAACCAGAACAAACCTGCCTAAGTGCTGCTGGGCCCAACTCCGGCTGACCTTTGACCCCTGACTGGAACCTCTGTCTGTGAAGGCGCTTGGAAATAAAAGCCTTCTGATGGTTCACCAGACTTTTACGGTGAAGGAGCAGGTAGTAAACATGGCTGACGTGTGTGGTCATGTTCATGGTGTGTAGCTGTAACAGCCTTTAATCTGTTATTTTGAGACAAATATGAAGTAAATATGAACTTCAGGTTCTTTTTGTCAAGGTAAACACAGAATAATGTGAAAGCAGACAGTGTTTGTTGTGTTATGTTTTGTTAAACAGCCTTTTAGCAGCACTCACTCTTCAGTCTGCTGATGGATCAATAAAGACATCCTGTCTGTGGAACAGCCTGTTCATACCTGCAGCTAAAGATGGCCGACAGTCATCAGCACACAGTGTAAATAAATGTTCATAAAACTTGAACTCAGACATTAAACATGCACTTAGTAACTTTATATAGACTTTAACTATAAACTGTTATAATAGTTTAACCTCCTCCTCATTAGGGTTGGATTAAAAGAGCTGTTTTTAATGGGTTAGGGTTAGGGTTGTTGAGATGAAGCCCTCTGCTGGACAAACCTCAGCTTAGTCCCTCCCTGCTTTATCTTCTGTTCAGGAATGATCAATTTTAATATCTCTGTTAATAATTATATTATTGCTGCATAGACTAAACAGACACACTCGGGCAGAAGATTCGTCTTTATCTCATGTGGAACCCTCACAGCTGTAATCTGTGAGGGTAATCTGTGAGGGTAATGACAGCTTTAAGGAAACACGTCACTTTTTATTGATGACAACATTTAAAATGACACAGTCTGTTTCAGTCGTCTTGTGACGCTGCAGCTACAAACCGCCGGACAGCCAAACCTCCAGAACCATCCGATGGTGCTGAACCCACCACAGTCCGACGCTCCACCGTGAATCTGTGTTCCAGTGTCCAGCGCTCCTCTCACAGACAGATGTGTTGGTCTCTGTATACAGTGGAAAATGGTGACACATTTTTCTGGCGATTGTAAGATTAATGACTTTTTCTCTCCAATTGTTTGTTTATTAATTTGAGCTTTTCTTTGTAAGTTGTAATTAGCTGCTCGCTAATTAGCCTGTTGCTCACAGCTAGCAGGCAGTTTGTCTTCCTACAGGAAGTTGTTAGTCACATGACCAGTCGGGCCACTCTGGATATCTTTGTGTGATGCCAGGCTCTGTTGGGGAGGGTGGAGCGTTTGACACTGAGAGACAGATGGCGGCGGCGTCTCACTTCAAAATGGCCGCTGGTTGGAGTGTGAATCCAGCTTCAGGGAGGAGTTATCCACAAACAGCTCCGTCAGTTCATCCAGCACATGAAGGAGTGACGGTAACACTAGAGTATTATGGTCTGTATATTCTCCATCTATCACTACTTGTACAGCAACACAGTAAGCAGATATTAACACGTTATAAAGACTCCGCCCCCTGCACAGCAAACGGCACCTGAATCTACCACAGGTGGAACATCGCCGCCGCTCTGACCACTTTATAGCTTCATAGGTCTGATAACAGGTGTTAGCAGGTGTGTGTGCAGTCAGTGAGTATATGAGCATGCTGTCAGCGAGCTGCTGCTGTTTGTCATGTTATTTACAATACTGATCGGCGCGGCCCGCAGGCAGCGGAGCGAGGGTTCTGATGAAGCGTTCCTGCAGAAGGAGCTGCTCAAAGCTCAGTGCAGCCTCTGATAGACACAAACATTCAGCTTCCTCCGAGGAAGAGTCGGCTGATCGATCCCTCAGCCTGACCGGCCGTCCAGCTGCTGTGCACGGAGTATGTCTGTCCTCTGTGGGTTTGAGTTTCAGGGGGCAGAACCAGCAGAATCAACTGACAGACTTACAACCAATCAGAATACATGATTGTATTGTAGAGTGGAGCAGCTGCACTGCTGCTAAACAACATCTGAGGTGTTCTTAGTAATTGAACATGTCCTCACATAAAGCCCGCCCACGTTAGATAAACGGCTCTGATTGGTGTGATCTGTCAGTGAAGGGGGGCGGGGGTTCAGACCCATTCTACAGGGAGAACCACACAGAGTGAAGGGGGGCGGCAGGTCAGGCTGCATTCAGTTTGTTCTCATCTCTCAGGTCTGTCTTTGTTTATTTAAAGGCGTTTCATCAGAACCGTGCGCTCCGAACCTGCCCTGGGCTCCGTATGCACACGGAAAGGCTAACATCATAAGTGTTGTATGTAAAAAATACTTTACATGTCAGAGTACTGGAGGCTCTGCCAACAGTCTGCCACAGTTCACACCTGTTCAGGTGGAAGTCCAGCTGAATGTTCAATCAAAAGTTTGCATAAGACTTTTTTTCATGGAGACTGAAGATGTTCATCGTCTTTGTGTTTTCACTACATTTCTACCAGGCAACGAATTTTCTACAAATACAAAAAAAGTACAAAAAGATGCACGTCCTCTTCCTGTGGTGCATCCCTGAAAGTCTGGTCCGGCTGGTCTGTTCACGTCAGACCAGCTTCAATGCATACATCCAGCTCTATGAATGGTAGATGGAAGCTGTGAGCAGACCTTCAGAGAAAAAGCAGTGAATGGGTTAAATAAAGGGTCTGTACCCGAGGTATAGGGAGCAGCACAATATGCATCAGTCCGTCTGCGTGCTGAGTTCCAGTCCGTTCTCCACCCATGTTTCTACGACTCACTTTTTTCTGCTGACTTCTCGCTGATGGTGGAGGCCTGGCTCTGCGCATCCAGCAGGCAGCACGCCATCGGGCTGGGGGTGTAGTTAAACGGAGTGACCCGGGCGGCCTTACTAGGCGATCCCTGGCGGAAAGTAACAACTCCGCCAACATGGGTATCTGAGGTTCCTGTGGATACAGTGCTGTGACTCCTCAGGGAACCGTCTGAATCTCCATCCTGGAGGTTGCTCCCAGAGCTGATCTTTCTGAGGAGGGTGAGTCTTGCAACTTCCTCAGAGATCACCGGAGCCGTTTCGACAGTTGGAGAGGTGCTTGAATTGGTCTTGTTGTTTGAGAAGTCTTCCGTTTGGACTGTTGCATCGCTTGTCTTGCGAGATGCGAGCAGAATGGTTGGAAGTTTTGCTGGAAGAGCGAGAAGCTTTGGCTTTTCCCCGTCAGGAGAAGGCACCAGAGGTAATGCATTGGCGGGCAGAGTGCTTTTCAAGATCTGAGGTACATCTTCGTCCCTGATCCTCCTCCAGGTAACTCCGTCACTTAGCCGAGACCCAGACCTTTGCCCTTTCTTCTTGGTATCATCTTCACTCTTGGCTCTTCCACTTGAATCAGAGGATGAAGAGCGCAGCGAGGATCGGCTGGTCACTCGGCTCAGTATGTTTATGCTGGGTGAGGAGGCATGGCGTTTAAAGGTGTCTTTGTCTGGTTGCTGTCTGACTCCAGACACACGACCAGGACCGTTCCGCTGGGCCGCTCGGCAGGGGCTTTCTGAGCTGGTTCTCCTGGAAGGACGTCTTGCAGAGAGGTCCCTTTCACTCGATGTTGCTCTGGAGAGCGTCGCAGTCTGCTTCTGAAGACCAGAGTTTGGCCTCTGGACCTGCTGCACTGGTCCTGGATCTTTGACTTGCACCCTTCTCGGTGGCTGCACAGCCGCTTTGAGTTCCTGACAGCGTGATGAGCACAGGAAAACTGTGGAGGCTCCAGGTATGGCTCGGCGAGGGGATCCATTCTGAGATCTTGGTGTGTTGCGAGGAGAGCTGTCACGTCTCAGAACGGTCTTTGACTCCTTGATGAAAGTCAGCTGTCTCATGAATCCACTGCGATCGGACTCGCTGCCGTCTCGACTTGAATGGAGAGAGGTCATCCTGACCAGGTCGAATCGGTTGGCAGGCGGCACCCTTCTTCCACTGGGCTGGTTCGTTTGCCTGCAGGTTGTTTGGTTAGTTACCAGCGGTGACAGAGGTCTGGGGTTCCTGACTGAATTTTGCATAAAAGGAATTCGGACAGGTGACTTCTGAGTTTTGGGTGGTGGAGATTTTTCATTTTGATTTATGACAGGCGAGCGACCCTTCCTTTCAGGGGGACTAACAGCTGGTGGGCTGCTGGCTGGAGAGGCGTTCTTTTTCTGGCTTGGCTTATTAGTTTGAGTCGGGGATGTTATCTTTCGCTGTGACTGTTTGGATGGTGTGGAGCTCTGCGACGATCCAGAGGAGGAACTTTTTGGTATCCTTGGAGGTGGAGTAGAGCTCCTCTTTGGCAAAGACAGTTCCGTGTCCTGGGGGTGGCCTAGTCGGTGAAGGCTCTTTGATCTGTGCTGAGCAAGGTTTGGGTTCTTTGGGGCATCTGTTTTGGGTGGTGGTTTCCTGGGAGGAGGTCTCTGTGACGGAGCTGTCTCTTTTTTTGGTGTGTAGATCACCGTCCTGCCTCTGAAAACCACAGGTAAGTTTGGAACCGGCTTGCGCTGAGCAAAGTCCAAAGGTTTATTTGCCTTCCTGTCTTTAGCAAACTTCCTCTCTTTAGGTGTGAAGCTGGACGTGGACATGAAAGACAGGACTGATTCTGTCTCTTCAGAGGACGGCTCTTGAGATTTTGATGCCTGCAGCCTGGTGACGACACAGTTGGCACCTTCCTGAATGGCTCTCCATTCAACACTATTGAGGTCTGAATCTTTGTCCCATGCCATATCATCACTGTCCATTTCCTCGTCCATGTCCCAGCCATCAGAGGACTTCTGTTTCTGAGGGGTGTCTTTCTTCTTCCTGCCTGCCAGCCTCCTTCTCTGCTTGGGCATGGCGGAGGTGATGCACTTCTGAAGGAGGTCGTCCTCGGAGTCCATGCTGACAGAGCTTGGTGAGCTCTGCTCCTCGTCCTGGCAGAGTATGGTCACCGGCTTCGCTTGTAGCACAGTGTTGAGGGACTTGTTGTGTCTGTTCTTGTATCTTATCTGCTGAGCTTTGGATTTATGATTCTCGAACTCGGCGTCGCTCAGTGAACTGAGAGAGGAGCTGAGTGAGTAGCACGCCAGAGACTCATCCTTTAGCAGACTTTGTTTGATCCTGTGGAACCCTCTGAGCTTGGTTTGGGAGTTATCAATCCTGCCGATATTTGTCATGCTTCGGGAGAGAGTGTGTCTGCTTGTGTCCCTGATTTGTTTTCGACCTGTTCGTTTCAGCACTTCCTCGTTGTCATCGTTGTAGGTGTTGCTCTCCTCTGAGGATTGTGTCATTTGTCGGTAGAGTGTGTTTCCTTTCATGTTGAGGTTACTGTCTGTGTTTTGCTTAATGACGGGCAGCTCCAGTTTCCTGATGCCACCTTGACCCTGCCGCCGCCTCTGTTGATTAGGAGACTGATCACGATTGTTCAGGTTAGCCACTCTGTCCGCCACCTCTTTGCTCTGCATCAGGACCCTCTGAGTGGGAATGACATGCTTAGTTGTTCGGCTCATCTGCATCTCAGGTGGGTAGTTCATTCTGTTAGGTTTGTGGAAGTGTGAGAAGATCCTGAGGTCCTCGATTCTCTTGGCCTCTTCGTCGATCACTTCCTGTTTGTTCATGCCTCTGGCTGTGCAGTCTTTCGCCCCCCTCTCCTTCACTGGATACTGAAGTGTTTCGTCACTCTGTGATGTTGTGCTGGAGAAGTTAACGGGTGTACCTTCTGCAGAATCGGTGAAAGAAGAATCATCAAACCTGAAGTCTTTTTGTGGGATGACGATTCTCCTGCCGGTACACATTTGGGTTTTGCCATTGGGGAGCATCATGTAAACCGGAAGATGAATCGGTTTCCGGATCTGGGAACTGAGGATGTGGGGAGGGATGGTGGTCATCAGGGAAGGCCGTACTTTTCTGAACTTAGAGGGCATTGCTGAGTTGATGCATTCCTTCAAGATTTCGATGTCATCGTCTGAATTGCCCTCACTGTACCGCTCCCCATTGTCCAGGCCTTGGTCATCATCGTCAGGGAAAGGTAGGTTCCTGTCATTTTGTTGCAGGAGAGGCGTTAGCTTCAGCTCAACATCCTTCTGTATGTAGTGCTCATGAAGAGGCAGAGCGCTTAAGCTGGAAGCACATGAGAAGTTCTCAGTAGGCTTTTCTACGGTGAAGTAGATCATAGTGTCCAGATCAGGAGGAAGGTTGAATCTCTCCTTGGAGTCTGCGATCTCCATGAACTTCCGCAGGCTGTTTTCCCACTGACCTGCTGTTCCTGCGGTCTGTGTCTCGGGTCCATTCGGCTCAACACAACATGGAGTTTTACTTCGACTAGGTGGCATGGTCTGCCCCGGGCTGTCAGGGAGATCACTGGGGCTTATAGTTCCATCAATCATCTCACTGCATGGGTCACTTTGGATAGAGCTGGCGATAGAGGGAGACTCAAAGCTGCCCAACGAACTGACGGAGCTGCAGCGACTCATCACCAGGGGCGTCTCATGAATGTAGTTCTCAGAGGAGCTGGATGGAGATCTGTCATCCAGTACGGCTGGTGAAGCTGCTCTGAGGAACACCTTCTCTCTTTTGGCGGGACAGGGGATCTCGATGGGCTCTGTCTCTTTGCTGGGGAAGGTTTTTGAGTCGGTCATCAGCAGCTGGCTGTCACTCAGATCCTCCAAGGTTTCATCCTCCTCTGCTCTCTTCACCACCTCTCCATCCTCCACTTCAATTATTTCTAATGAGGAGTCGCTCTCCAGCTCGTTCTCGCTCTGACCGTCCAGCACTCCATCACCAGAGGACAGGGAGGACAGCGAGCTGCAGCGAGAGAAGCAGATAGGGGTGTTTTCCACCGAGTATTTCTGGACCGTCTCCATTGTTCCGATAGTTGGACTTCTGGTGGAGGTCATTGGAGAAAACTTTGTAATACTCCCGCCAGTCATCACAGGAGGTACCCACGCCTGCCTCCTCATTGCCTGGGCAGCCTGGACATTGATGGCTGTCTTTGCTACACCAAATTTTGCTACACTCTGAATGAGTGGCACCGGCTGGTAAGATGGAGACAGTTTAATTGAAGTCATGCTGACATCAGAGGAGACTTTCGTGGATGCACTGACGGGCGTTTGTACAGGTGGCTCTTTTTCGGCATCTGTGTTGCTGAGCTCTAAAGCCTTTGCATCTTTGTTGTCTACAGAGTCTCTCTCTGGAATGTCTTGCTGGATCGTCTCAGTCAGGAGAGCAGGTCCCACATTAAGGTAGTCTTGGTGAGCCACCTTCAGATCAAGCTTGTTGGGTCGTTGTTGCAGCATTAGAGCTCTTGGAGCAGGTCGTATCTGGTCTTTGCTGCCACAGTACCCATCACTGCTGCCGCTGTTCAGGCTGTCTGTTGATACACTCGATTGGGTGGTTTTGAGGCGCAGGAGGGCGTGGGCTCTGCTGAGGCGCTCTCTGTGGGCCAAGCTGCTTGTGTCAGAGAGGCGGCAGGGGGAGCATGACTTTGCCCGTGCTTCATTCAGGTCATCTAGTCCATAAGGCCAGTCTGCCAGGTGGTCCTCAGAGCTGAGGCTCAGACTGTCCTCAGAGGAAGTGTGCATGGTGATGTCCTCCACTAAACGGTCAATCTTGGCAACCGTGTTTGTGATTTTCTTTGCTAGTTTCTCCGCAGCGGCAGAGACCACATCATCAGGAGGAGCATGTCTCTTCTCAGCCATCTGAGGCAGCTCCACATCTCTCTCAGGTTCGCTGTCCCTTTTACGTGGCTGTGTTTGCAGGAAGTTTGAGTTGGTGAGAAACATGGACAGCATGGAGAAGCTCCCAGTGTCCAGGCTACTGGAGATGTTGGGAGCCTCATCATCATCAAAGCAGCCAGAATCAGAAGCGTAATCCTTGGCGAGACTCTCAATGTGCCGTAGAGGCTTGTTGAGGGTCAGGTGCTTTGGGCTCTGCTTCTCCAGTGTATCGAAGGTCTCTGCTAGGTGTTTGGCATCCAGCTCCGCCTCCAGAGCCTTCTGCTTCCTCATGTAGAGTGAGGGCATGCAGGAGCCAGGGGACACCACTGCAGCATCCTTGTATTTCAGGGGCCGATTGGTAAGAAGGTTCCTCAAAGCAGCGGCGCTGCCCATGGCGATCATCTTGTGCTTGGAATGGATGAGGTTGCGCAGCATGCTGACAGCCCCGAGGTCCCACAGCAGCTCCTGGTCTTTTGGACTCCTGGCTGAAAGGTTCCACAGAGTCCCGCAGGCGTTGCTCACTATGGTAAGACTGGTGGAGCGCAGGTGCTGCAGCAGAGTCTGGAGGCAGTTGTGGTCTCTGAGGACTTGCCTTTAAAGAAACAAAAAAGACTTTTAAACGACGTAAAGCAAAAACCACACAGCTGCTTACAAACATGATGTGTCAGACCGCTCTGAACGCACCTGTAGTCTTCTCGTGTGGCGACCAGACTCGACACGTTTCTCAGGATGCCTCCGCCACTCTCGATAATGGCGAGAGAGTTGGTCTGACAGCGGTATGTCAGCGTGCTGACCAGGAAACCCAGAGCGCCGTCCACAGCACAGATGGCCACCTTGTTGTCAATGCTGTGAGCTGACAGGTTCCACAGAGCGCTCAGAAGGCTCTTCAGCGTCGACTCCTGCAGAACCAAAACAAAAACAGGTTTTCTTTGCTGCTTGTTTGGTACTTTATCTAAAACATTTCCCTTAATTTCCTGCACAGCAGTGAATAACTGTTATTTTCATTATTGTCACTCCAAAGACCCTCTTGGTTTACAGCTGATATTTAACAATCACCGTCTGCATGATTTGTGTATTAGGTTAAAAGGTGACCCTGGAACCTCAGATGTAAGAATCTCTGGTGGTCCATAGATTCTCCTGAGCTCCCAGTTATGGTGTCCTTGTCATTGGGTGGGTTTGTTTTGGTTACCTTGGTGGCCTGCAGGGCACAGGTCATCAGTGCAGACACACAGCCGATGTCTCGGAGCACTCTCTTGCTGCTGATGTCAGCTCTCCAGGACAGGTTCCTCAGGATGCTGGAGACCACCTGATGAAGCTCCTCGCTGTCAGAGGCCAGCTGGGCCACCAGAGCCTGGAGGGAGCTCTTCTTTGAGCACAGTGTGGCCTGGAGGAGGGGGGGGTGGAGAGTGTTTGTGCTACTGCCAGATTAAAGTACAGAAGTCTGCATCATGGCTTTAGGGCACCTGGACTGCTCGTACCTTGTTGACGACGTCCCCAAAGGTGAGGTTGGTCAGCGCCATCCCTGCGTAGCGGCGCAGCGCCATGTTGATGGGGTCGTTCTGCATGCCGTACATCTCCTGGTCCAGCTGGATCAGATCCGCCACCACCTGCAGGCCGCCTGAAAGGAAACAGATGTCTGTGAGGAGGAGAAGTGCAGGTCTGAGAGCTGTGGGCATGTTTACTGCTTTGACTGTGCAGCAACATGTCTGCTGTAGCTTTACAGTATTATATATATCATATGTCAGCAATGTTTATTTATTATAGAGGCTGTATGAATGTGGTGCTGCTGTTTATCATTACATTCTGTGTTATTCTGCACTCAGACCTGAGGCCAATGAGAACACACTGTCTGATCATGTGACAGGAAGGACTTATGAGGGTGAAACTCATGAAGTGACGCCTCACTGACCTAACTCGTTCATGGCCCGCCGGTACTCCTCCTCAAAGGAGAGCTTCATGATGGCACACATGGCCTGACAGATCTGTGGGTCCACAGGTTCAGGAATATCTGCACCACAGAAGAAGAGAGGAGGGTTGGATCATGTCGACTGAAAGGAACAGATTTCTGTACAAATAACAGCCAGAGGGGGCCTGACCTGTGGTTTTGGGTCCACCAGGCAAAGGTGTCATAGCATGGCTCTCGATCCAGTCCCAGCCGCTGTCACAGTAGGTCCGTATCTGCTCCAGCATGTGCAGGACCCTCATCTCCCGCCGGGCCTGGCCCTCGTCCTGCTGTGAGTAAATGATGTTATGGAGGGCGGCGCTTGCTCTGGACTTGGCCTCGCGGCTGCAGCCCGTTGCTGTTGTCGTCGTCTCCCCGGGCCCGCCACCTCCACCCGAGGTTTCGTGTAGGATCTGGACCAGTAGAGGGACGCAGCCGGACTTCCTCATGGCAAGGCAGCTGTCCTGAGAGCTGGAAAGGGCCAGCAGGGTGCGGGACATCTCCTCCTTATCTCTGTTAGCCAGCATGGAGAGCAGCCAGAAGACCTCCATCTGAGGGGGCAATGAATGCTCACTCACTGACACGCTCCACAGACTCACAACAGGACTTCCTGTGTTTCAAAGCTGCTGCTCAGAGTGTGGGCCAATCAGGTGTTACCTTACTGCCTCCATCTGTGCCTTCTGTTCCTGCTGCTGCAGCTGAGGATGAACTGCTGTTCTCTGGTTCTCCAGCAGGGGGCTTCTCAGCACCAGAGAGCTGCACACAGACCAGAAGACACCAGGTCAGTAATAATTAAACAGCTTTAGTTTGAAACAGGAAGTGAAATGTTTATGTTTATATTTTACTGCTTATTATAACACACAGACACACACACACACACAGACACACACACACAGCTTCATTTAGATGCACAGGCTGAAACCCTCAGACGCGCATCAAAGCTTTCAACAACCCCCCACCCCCCCACCCCGGCCCTTCACCATGGCAACGCCTCCGGGTGTGATATGTGTGAGCCAAAAACAGACAAAGAGGCAAGTTGTATGTGTGTGTGTGTGTACGTTAGGAAAGGGGACCTGAACCTGGCGTTCTGATCCAAACCTCCTTAAAGAGAACCTCTGCTGTGAGAGGACGCCTGCCTTCAGACACACAGACTGTGTGTGTCCATGTTACCAGAACCCTCGACTGATTTTTGCTGCAGCGCCCCCATCAGGACCAAAGGTCCCTCTGACTCATGCAGTCCGAGCGGCCGAGCGCCTGCTCGTTGTTTGGGTCTCTGCGGCCTCCATGTTTTTCACGCTCACTCTGTGCCAGTCCTGCAGCCTGGCAACAGCCAATCACAGCGCAGCTCTGACAAGAAAAAAGCCTGGATTCTCTGCATAGCAACGAGCCAGGAATGAAGGAGGACAGAGCTGTACAACAAGCCACACACTGACGGTTTATTAATTAGTTCAAGTCTGAGTTCTATTCAGAGTAAAAGAACAGATATTTACATACCTACATTTATATTTTAATTTACATGTAATGAGTCATCAACTGATCAGAATAAATGTCAAAGTGTCTTTATGAGCTGTAAATGTACAAGAAAATAAAAAATCAAATCAATTTAAGGCAGAAGACACAAAGCTGCTTTTTATCAACATATTTCCTCAAACAAAACCGTGTGTGTGTCTGTGTGTCTGTGTGTGTGTCTGTGTGTGTCTGTGTGTGTGTGTCTGTCTGTGTGTGTGTCTGTGTGTGTGTCTGTGTGTGTGTGTGTGTCTCTGTGTGTGTCTGTGTCTGTGTGTGTCTGTGTGTGTGTCTGTCTGTCTGTGTGTGTCTGTGTGTCTGTGTGTGTCTTCATCTTTAGAGCAGGAACCAGCCCGTCCTGCACACCAGCAGCCAGTCACCTGCTGAAGTATGGAGACAAACAGGTGGAACCAGAGCGGTCGGAGCGTGTGCGGTGCTGATTTCCGCTCAGACGGCTGATCGGACGTTTGGCTGGTTGTTAAACGAGGAGACGACTGAAGCAGCTGTGAGTATCGGACACACTGATCCACTGCTAACAAGCCTGGACAAGCTGAGAGCTTCATTTAGCCACACACAGTTCCACTTTCACACGGAAACAAACACTGATGACTCTGCAGGTTACAGAGGAACATGATCTGAGCCTCCCTCAGCTTTTTCAGTTCTGCAGAACCCTCCAGGTCCTGAAAGCTTTCAGTTCCTAAACCTTTGTAGACTCTGTAGTCCTGCAGCTTGTGCTGGTTCACACATCCTCACAGAGATTGGATTTGATGTTTATTGACTGCTGTGTGTCACATGTATCTGATTGTAGAGGTGCCCCCTGCAGCCTCAGCTCTGTCAGTACAATAAAACCAGCTCACCATGAGTCGGACTGACGGACCCTCACAGCAGAATGATCAGAAACAGTCGGACGACGATGGACCTGACCCAGAAGACGGTCTGACAGGTCAGGCAGAGAGGCAGACCATCAGTACACTGGCTCTCCTTAAAGAGGACTTCACTCACTTCAAGGAAGAAGTGCGCAAAGTCTTCAAGGATCCAAGAACCAACCAGAGACCACCAGAGAGGCAGGTGAACCCTCTGACTGTCCTCAAGGAGGACTTCAATCACTTGAAAGAGGACCTCTCCAGCGTCTTCAGAATCAACCTTACAAAGGAGCGGGACCACAAGGAAGTGCCCTCCTGCACCTTCAAAATAAAAGCCTCAGAGGAGCCCTTTAAGAGCCTGTTCAGAAGAGACCAGAATCCCTCAAAGAGATCTCAGCAAGAGGTGGATGTTAAAAGGGCTGTGTGTGAAGATGACGATGGAGACCAACAGAAGGACGAAGAGTTTCAGGGACAGAATGAAGAAAACAACAACATGAAGGACTCCGAGGACGGTGAGCAGGAGGACGTCACGGAGGAGGAGACAGCAAAGAGCTTCTGTGATGGTCTGCGAGCTGAGGAGGCCTCTGGTAGGTCGGAGCTCTGCTCTAATGTCACTGCTTTGTGTAGTTGAATGTGTAGAAATGCTGCTTTCTCTTCAGCTGCTCACAGGTGTGAGAGTGAGGAGCAGAGCGGCGCCTCCTCTGAGGGATCCGACAAAGACGACCAACCTTCAGAGCGTCGTCTCTGGGACGCTCTGCCTCGAGTTCGTTTTCTCAGTCAGAGAGACGTCAGCCAAGGCGAGCTGAGGTGAGCCACGGTGTCAGCTGTCAGTCAGGTGACGTCAGACAGAAAATGCTCTGACACCCGTTCACCATGTTTCTGTGATTCTGCAGGGAGGAACCAGAAGAAAACCTGTGGTCCCTGAAGAACTGTGAGTACAGTTCAGTGTCATCTGCGTACAGTCAGACCTTCATTGATCAGGAGCATGAGCGTTTATTGATCAGCTGCTCTTTGTCTTTCAGTCTCCTGCTATCTGACCCTAGATCCCAACACTGCCAACTCCGAGCTCCAGCTGACAGCAGGGAACAGGAAGGCACAGCGCGTCTGGTCAGAGCAGTGGACCCCGGACCACCCGGAGCGGTTTGAGCACTGCCCACAGGTGCTGTGCAGGGAGGGCCTGCTGGACTCGGTGTACTGGGAAGTGGAGTGGAGTGGTGGCGCCGACATCGGCGTCACCTACAACAGCATCTCCAGAGACGGAGAGGTGGAGGGCTGCCTGCTGGGACACAACGAGCGGTCATGGAGTCTGGAGTGTGCAGAGGGGAGCTACACACCGTGCCACAACAGGAAGCGGTTCAGGGCGCCCTCGCCTGAGCCCTTCAGCCACAGGGTGGGGGTGTATCTAAACTGGCCTGCTGGGACGCTGTCCTTCTACTGCGTCTCTCGGGACGCCATGGTCCACCTTCACACCTTCACCTCCACCTTCACTGAGCCTCTGTACCCGGGGTTCTGGGTGTGGGCCTATGGCGGCTCTGTGTCGCTGCGTCAGGTGGAGTTAGACTGGGAACGGTTGCTGCAGTGAAGCCTGCAGGGGGCACAAAGCTGGTGCACGGGCGTGGCCTGCGGTGTGTTCACTGTTAGCACATGAACAGAAAGTCTGAATGAAGCAGCCCGGAGACTCAACGACAGCTGGAATCAATAAAGGCTTCATCACCGCCGGACCCACGATCCTTACACTCACACTGCTGCTGTGTGTGTGTGTATGTATGTGTGTGTGTGTGTGTGTCTGTGTGTATCTGTGTGTGTGTGTGTGTGTGTGTCTGTGTGTATCTGTGTGTGTGTGTATGTGTGTATGTGTGTGTGTGTCTGTGTGTATGTGTGTGTGTATGTATGTGTGTGTGTGTGTGTGTCTGTGTGTATCTGTGTGTGTGTGTGTATCTGTGTGTGTGCTGCAGATACGTGTGTGTCTGTGTGTGTGTGTGTGTGTGTGTGTGTATCTGTGTGTGTGTGTATGTATGTGTGTGTGTCTGTGTGTGTGTGTATCTGTGTGTGTGCTGCAGATACGTGTGTGTCTGTGTGTGTGTGTATCTGTGTGTGTGTGTGTATGTATGTGTGTGTGTCTGTGTGTGTGTGTATCTGTGTGTGTGCTGCAGATGCGTGTGTGTGTCTGTGTGTGTCTGTGTGTGTGTATCTGTGCGTGTCTGTGTGTGTGTATCTGTGTGTGTGTGTCTGTGTGTGTGTAGCGTTGTGCATCACTGTGTAGTCTGACCTGTAGCTGGCTCTCCTGACTCCCTCGGGCCTCCTGCAGTTCTTTCTCCAGCTGCTCCACACGAGCAACACGCATCTGCAGCACACACACACACACACACACACACAGTTTACACACATCCAGATGTTTCCACCAGCAGCAGTTTGTCTCACATCATGTGATTTTCCCCTACGGGACTAATAAAGGATTTATTATCTTATCACAAAGGAGAGTGTGTGTGTGCATTAGTGTCCTGTCAGCAGCAGCTTCTGTCTCACCTGCGTCCTCTGAACCATCTCGTCGTTGGTGCCGAAGCGTTCCTCCATCACAGATCGGACCTTCTGAACCTCCAACTCCAGCTGCTGCCGGATCAGATCCATCTGCAGGGAGAACTGCAGCAGAGGTCAAAGGTCACATCATCAGATACGAAGGACCCAAAACACATAAATGTCTGGTATCCACGCACGGAACAATTCATCCTTCAGATCTTTATCAAATAAAAGTGTGTGTGTGTTCTCACCATGTCGATGCGTGGCAGCTGGGCCAGCCTCTGTGACAGCGCCTCCAGCTGGCTGAAGTACCAGCAGCGCTCCCTCTCCTCCCGGTCGATCTCCCCGAGCAGCAGGTTCCTGCAGAAACACCAGCAGTTAGCAGTTAGCTGCTAGCTGTTAGCAGTTAGCTGCTAGCAGTTAGCTGTTAGCTGCTAGCTGTTAGCAGTTAGCTGCTAGCAGTTAGCTGTTAGCAGTTAGCTGCTAGCAGTTAGCTGTTAGATGTTATTTAGCTCTGACAAGAATTCAAATTGGGCATCAATGAAACCTTTAAGTTAAAGATTTTAAAGCGGTCATTTCTTCTGGTCGGTGAGCTCACCTCTCCTTGTACAGCTCCTCCAGGTGGTGGTCGCTCTGACGCCCATCAGCTCCACTGATCACAGCTGTTTTGGGCGGAGCACCATCCAGGAAGTGATGCGGCAGCATGAGGGCAGCTGCCTCTCCGCTGGATGCCGTGCTCTGCCGGGAGGCCGCCCGCAGTGGACTCCTGGCTCTGTTCACCGCTGCCAGGGAGGAGGAAGACGAGCAGGAGGACGGAGGAAGAGCCAAGTGATCGTCCATCTCTGCACCCCCGCCCGGCCCTGCTACACCTGCCAGCCCCACCCCTCCCAGCCCGCCCGTCAGCAGCCGCAGGTTGTGAGGTTGGTGTTTGAGTTCATAGTAGTTGGTGAGGTCCATGTGGAGCTCTGTGGAGGAGGAGGAGGAAGAGGAGGAAGAGGAGGAGGAGGAGGAGGAGGAGGAGGAAGAAAGCCACGTAAGCCAAGTAAGTGGCTCTTTAACTGGACTGAGCCATAACCAGGTTTGGCTGCATCCAATCAGGTTAGCTGAGGACTCAGTTAATTCTCTGGTCCCAGCAGAGACCGGGCCCTGCAGGACCCTGAACACTGAGCAGACTCTGACCTTTGAGCTGGTGCAGCACGTCGCTCCTCCCTGAGGACGCCAGGGTTCCCGCCTCCTGCTCCAGTTTACTCTGCAGCTGCTTCAGCACCTCCTGCATCAAAGAGGAGGAACCATGAATGAGCATGAGTGTGAACGGTGCTGAATCCTCCTCCTGTCCCATAAGAAGTCTGTGAGTCCATTTCAGCTGTTTTAAATTGTAAATGATGTAATGATGATGAAATCCCTGCAGACAGAACAAGGAATCATCACCTCACCGCACAAATCAACGCGGTGCCCTGCAGGTGAAGAAAGGAAGCGCCCCTCACTCCCTGCAGATGAGTCCTCTGTCTCAGCCTCTCTGTCTGCTGTGTGTCTCTGTCTGCTGTGTGTCTCTGTCTGCTGTGTGTCTCTGTCTGCTGTGTGTCTCAGCCTGCTGTGTGTCTCTGTCTGCTGTGTGTCTCAGCCTGCTGTGTGTCTCTGTCTGCTGTGTGTCTCAGCCTGCTGTGTGTCTGTCTGCTGTGTGTCTCTGTCTGCTGTCTGCTGTGTGTCTCTGCTGTCTGTCTCAGCCTGCTGTGTGTCTCTGCTGTCTGTCTCAGCCTGCTGTGTGTCTCTGTCTGCTGTGTCTCTGTCTGCTGTGTCTCAGCCTGCTGTGTGTCTCTGTCTGCTGTGTCTCTGTCTGCTGTGTCTCTGTCTGCTGTGTGTCTCAGCCTGCTGTGTGTCTCTGTCTCAGCCTCTCAGCCTGCT
>NW_021144817.1:2500-12500 GCF_900634625.1 Parambassis ranga | reverse complement strand
GTGAACACATCAAACGCTGCATCAGACATGTTATCACAGCTCCACTGCAGCTTCACATCAGAGAGGGTGGAGGTCAAAGGTCAGAGACAGGCTGAAGCAAGCTGACCCAGACAGTCCAAAACCTCAGAGCAGCCTGTGGGCCGTTTCCAGCTGAGGGGAGGGACTCCCTGCTGCTGAGGCTCGCTGAGTCACACCTGATCAGCTGACCTGACCTGACCTGATCTGATCTGATCTGATCTGACCTGACCTGATCTGATCTGATCTGATCTGGTCTGATCTGATCTGATCTGATCTGATCTGATGGAGCGACTAAAAGTCCTGAGGTCCGGACGACTACTCCTCTGCACAGAGGTCACATGACCGAGCACATGACCCAGAGGTCAGTGAAATATTTGTTGCTTATAGAACATAAAGATATGATCATGTGACTTGATCGCTCGGTCTGTTTATCAATGAGAAGGCCTGTGTGTGTGTGTGTGTGTGTCTTTTGTTTCTGTTCACGTGAAACAGTTTCATCTGATGATCTGCCTGCAGCCTCCATCTCCACCTGCAGCCTCCATCACTGCGTGCCTCCATCACTGCCTGCAGCCTCCACCACCGCCTGTATTGCAAGCCATTCATATCACATTTCGCCAGTACTTAAAACGCCGTACAGCATTTTCCAAACGGCCACTCATAACATAAGTTTTCTAATGTTCTAATGCTCTCCGCCCCATAACACAGCCACTGGTTCACTCTGTGTCAGCCTATCAGCAGAGAAGAAGGACGGACCGCACTGATCAGCACCGACCTCCTTTGCTGGATCACTTCGGTCCACAGCTACAGGATTATTCTGAATGTAATATTACAACAAATACAACCTCACCCCCTGCTGTGCACCTATCAGTCAGTCTAAAGTTCTAACAACTTGTTTGTTAACAAGCTGTTTTGGGGTGTTTCAGACAGAGATTAGGAGATTAGGAGTAAGATGAACTAATGTTATTGTCAACATAATTCACTTTATTTCTTTCATGAGAAATGGAAGCTGCATGACTCAGACCGAAGTGATCCAGCAAAGGAGGTCGGTGCTGATCAGTGCGGTCCGTCCTTCTTCTCTGCTGATAGGCTGATACAGAGTGAACCAGTGGCTGAGCGAGTTATGGGGCGGAGATCATCAGAGTATTAGGAAACACCATGCGGCGTGCGACGTGAAAACAGCGTTTTAAGTACTGGTGAAATGTGATATGAATGGCTTGCGATATGCCTGCAGCCTCCATCTCCACCTGCAGCCTCCATCTCCACCTGCAGCCTCCATCACAGCCTGCAGCCTCCATCTCCACCTGCAGCCTCCATCACAGCCTGCAGCCTCCATCACAGCCTGCAGCCTCCATCTCCACCTGCAGCCTCCATCTCCACCTGCAGCCTCCATCACAGCCTGCAGCCTCCATCTCCACCTGCAGCCTCCATCACAGCCTGCAGCCTCCATCTCCACCTGCAGCCTCCATCACAGCCTGCAGCCTCCATCACTGCCTGCAGCCTCCATCACATTCATCCATCAGCAGCAGTAACAGTGCTACACACCAATGAAGCCTGCGGGCCCAAAGAGCAGACCCACCGGCCTGGTCCTGGATCACACCACAGCTCAGTTCTGGAGACGTGTCCTGAACAGGTAAATCAAACCATGTTTCTAAGAACCAGACGTCCTCCATCATCGGCTGTAACACTGGGTCCAGTCCACCAAAGGACTTTGGTGGACTGGACCCAGTCCTTGGATTTGAGTTCTGGGTTTGAGTTGCTGGATAATCTCCTGCTGGTCGTTCATGGAGGAGCTGATGAAGCTCAGATAATCCAAGTCTTCAGAGCAGAGAACATTTGATTCTGTGTTTATAAGAACAGGTTCTCTGTTGATAACACACTGAAATATGTACGTTAACAGACCAAAGGCCAGCGGACCTGATCCATCACAGAGGTGTCGAAATATGAAGCGCATGAAGACAACAAGTCCAGCAGCAGCAGCTGTCTCTGTGTTCCTGCATCAACCCTGGTCTCCATACATAATCTGATGGTTTATGATTCATGTTTAATGCAGCAGACTCAGCCCCGATGAGACAAACAACAAAATGTCTGAAGCAGAGAATGAATCACAGAGCGGCGGCAACACTGAGCACGACCATCCAGAAACAGCCTGACACCACAGAACGGCTCAAAATGGAGAAAGCAGCTCAATGTGACTTTCACATGTAACTGCAGCAGAACCCCCCCATCCACACACACACACACAGACCCACACACACACACACAGACACACACAGACACACACCGCTCTGATGATCAGGGTGAATCTGAATTCTCTGCTCTGGAATATTTGACCTCTTTTTTTCTGCTGCTGACCACATCTATGATTCATCCTGCTCCATCCTCCTCCATCTCTCTGCATGAAGGAGAGAACACAGGGCGCACCCCTCCACCCTCCTCCACCCTCCTCCACCTCCCCCAAAAACCCCACGAAGGATAAATGACATTAAACCGCGGAGAAACGCGCCTCGACAAACACCGCAGCGTTTAAAATGACGCTCAGTGCAGAAATCTGCGCTGCATCGGTAAAACTCAGCATCCTTCAGCGGATCTGCGCCAGTCCATCAGCCCCCTTTTGTCTTTATGCGCAGCGTTTATCCGCAGAACCGAGCCGTGCCGGACCGAACCGGGCCAGGGGAGGACAGGGGGGTCGGTACGGAAAGACGGAATATAAGATTTAAGATGAAATGATGTAGAAAATGAGGAGCGGTGTGTGCTTACCTCATGACTCCGAGCAGAGCTGAAGATCACTGACACACACACACACACACACAAAGAGAGAGAGAGGGGAGGGAGAGGGGGGAGGGAGGGAGAGCGGGGCGGGGGCTTTGCTCTTATCCCTAAAAACAATAATTATAACAATAACAATAATAATAGTATTGGTAATAATAATAATAATTTAACCCCGTAAATATTTCTATATCTCTTTATTGAAATGGCGTGTGTGCCTGTAGCACCACTAAAGCTCCAGTAGGTGGCGCACAGGCTACATGATTAGCAGTCTATGAACGAGAAGGAGAAAAGAGCGTAGAAGAAGAAGAAGAGCGCAGAGCTCGAACATGGCGGACTGTTGTCAGCCAGCTCTACGCTACCAGAAGGAGAAGTCTTCTTCTTCCAGGTGAAGCATCATGGCATTTAGTTCCTGAGTGAGCTTGATATGACAGATGTATGGATGCTGTCATAAACGACATGTAAACACAAGGTGAGAGGCGGAGCTGACGGAGCTGACGGAGCACACCGTCCCGTCAGAGAGGCGGAGCTGTTATTATTCCTCCGCCTGGAGTTGAAGTTCAAAAACACAGGTGTAATGACCGCTTCTCGCCACAGGGGTCGCCAGAGAGCAAAACGGAGGATGTGAGTGCCCCCCCCCCCCCAGTTAATACAAGGTAATGAGGATATTTATGACGTCATGTAGTTCCTTTCACAGCTGTGTTAATCTAATCTTTAATCTAATCTTTATCGGATTACACCCAGAGGTAGATAGATGGAGACACTGTATTGATCCCCAACTGGGAAATTACATTTCATTCATTTATCCGGTTCACTGCTGTAAGGGTTAAATGTAGTCCTTCTCTCATATATATATATATATATATATATATATATATATATATATAATGTAGTGTTTGTAGATGACAGGGACCAACATCCACATTTAGAACTAGAAGCATCAGTGTTGGTGTTATCTCTGTGTGTGTGTCAGGCTCCCTGTCCACACGCTTTATGTAAAGGTCTATGTAAAGGTTATGTATGGGTGGATCTGCATGTCTGTAGAAGAATTTCCCCTCAGGCTAAGTAAAGGAAATCTGATTCTAGAGAGAACAGAGAATAGAACAGACTTTATTAATCAGGTACCAGCAGCAATACACACCGACAGTCAGAGCAAGAGTTAAGTAGAATAAAACAGAACATAGTACAGTAAACAAAAGATGAGGGATTATGTACAAACATGTCACAGCAGCAGAGATGGTACAGATGGATTATTGCACGTGGGCTGTGCTCCTCCCTCCTTCTCCCCCTCCTGTAGAGTTTGATGGATCGGGGGACAAAGGAGTCTCTGAGTCTGTGGGTCCTGGGGAGGAGCAGCCTGGCACTGTTCAGGCTGCTCTGAGCAGCGTGCAGAGGATGACTGGCATCGTCCACGATGGCCAGACTTTTTCTCAGTGTTCTCCTCTCTGCCACTGTCAGCAGGGAGTCCAGCGTCATGCCGCCCACAGAGCCGTTCTGAAGAGTTTGTAGATTAGTTTCATATTTTCCATAAACGATATAAATGCTCAGAGTTGTGGTGCCTCGGCTCCCAGCGCTGTGAGGCAGCATTCATTCAAATGAAGGTAAAATAACTCTAAAACAGACCTGGTCACAGCTTAGTCTGCAGCACCCTGGGCCTCCACTAGAGGGAGCCACAGAAACATGCAGCATAGTTTCCACCTTAATCCATAACTACTGTCATTACACATTTATCTTGTAACTGATGTTCTAATAATTCATATGAATTCATGTTGCGTTATTTCCCATGAATCCTTCCCATGAAGGAAAGAACCAGAGATTCAAACATTCTACATCAGTGAGATTTGCTCCATTGAAACTAATCCGCTGTGGATATGATCAATGACCAGGATGAGCTGAGCCGTGTGTCTGTGCCCTGTGTGATTCATTTGTGTTGTTTCATAATGTTGTCTATTTTTTCTGCTGATGACGTGTCTGAGCTGCTGATGGAGCTGATGGAGGTGTGACGGGAGGATGTATTTTTACTTTGGAGGAGGAGGATGCTGAAAATAAGACTTCCGGTTGGCAGCGTTGGTTTGCCTTCAAAATAAAAGTGCGATCCCTTCTAGCAGGGCAGTCCACGCTTTATAAGAGTGCAGTCACAGCCGCGGGGCACGGTGGGTGATCTTCATCGTTTTTAAATGATGGTTAGTTTTCATTAAAGCTGCACGCTGCGTGGATTTAATTCACCGTTTCAATTACAGGGGTCTAAATGGAGCTTTTATTGTGAACATCAACAGAAGAAGCCCAGCGGAAGCGCTGCTTGTTTTTCTACCAGCGGAGGAGAGGAAGGAGGAGATGGAGGGAGGAGGAGGAGGAGGAGGAGGAGGCTGATGTGTGCCGATCAGCAGCAGGTCTGATGATGATGATGATGATGATGATGTGAGTCAGACAGCGGACCGGTCAGGATGCTCACAGCCGCTCCGAAGTAGACAAACCCCGCAAACACACGCACACAGGCCGAGAGGATCCGCGGAGACACGGTGAGTGCAGCCGCATCACACCCACACCGGGCGGCGGGCAGCGGGCGGCGGGCCGGGGGCAGCGGGCGGCGGGCCCGGGGCAGCGGGCGGCGGGCAGCGGGCGGCGGGCCGGGGGCAGCGCTCCACCGTCCGTTCACCGCCTGGCTCGTGCTGCGTGTCATCACTGTGTGCGCGCGCTCGACAGTCCTCATCGTTGAGTGCAGTCAGGCTGATTAACATGATGTGGGAGAACAAAGCAGCAGGTCAGAGAGTGTCGTGACGACATGTGTCAAAGTCGTGAAATCATCAGCCAGCATTAAAGGAACGCAGAGTAATCTGACACAGGACACGTCATCTGTGACGTGTAGTTTAAGGTCGTACCGGGCGTGTGTGTGTGTGTGTGTGTGTGTGGGGGGGGGGGGGGTTCAATGAGGATGTTGTCAATCAAGTTTAATTAGAGGAAACATTTCAGCATCCAGTGGTCAGAAGTCAACGTGCTTCAGTAACACTGTCACACTTTTTGTCACTCAACACGTCACACTCTGTGACAGTGATGACGTCACCGAGGTGAAGCGCTCTCACTGTTTCAGTCAAAGTGACGTCACTGGTGTTTTCCTCACATGTGACCAGCTGTAGCTGCTTCATAGCTTAGCATTAGCTTTTAGCCTCTGGTGATCATGAGGTGGAGTTCATCAGTGGAGATGATCCATACCTTTATCCCTGCTATGATCCAAAACACAGTGGAGGCCTCTGATTGGCTGTGACATCAGACGCTAACTTCCTGCTTGGACTATAAGCATCACACCTGCTGCTCCGCGTTGTATTCGGGTGAAAGCCTGAACGCCTGGTAGCTTTTAACCCTTTGTTCCTGGAGCGCTCACTGCTCCGTGGTGTTTTCCCTGCTGCCTGCCTCCGCACAGGAAGTGACGTCGGCCGATGTGGGCAGGCAGATCACCATGACAACAGCCCTTCCAGTGATGATGACATGTTTGTGTTCCACTCCGAGTATATAAATCTGTGCCTTCTGTGTGTGTCACCGTCACCACGGCGACCCCCCCCCCACACACACACACACACTCTGCTCGCTGCCATGGTTACATCCAGAGTTACAATGGATGCTGTCAGGAAGCAGGTGTGTGTGTGTGTGTGTGCGCAGGTCGGTTAAACAGCTGCTGATTGGTCGTCAGTGAGTGTGTGGTGGAGATAAGGAGCAGGTGACGGCAGCGCTTCACTCCTCCTTTAACCACGTTAGACTCTGATCACAGCTCGTTAGTCATTCTAAAGGAGCCGCGCTGCTCGGCATGTTGGGAAACTCCCAGAAGCCTTCATGTTGTCTTATCCACAGACACTGGAATGTCCTACAGACACAAACTAATCACAGACTCTGTTTTCTCCCACAGGCGTGAAGTGGCCTCTGCTCATCCTCAGCTCATTGATCCGCAGCAGCGGCTGGACTCCAGCTCCCAGAATGCCCGAGCAGAGCAACGACTACAGGGTGGTGGTGTTCGGAGCCGGCGGGGTGGGGAAGAGCTCGCTGGTGCTTCGATTTGTTAAAGGCACCTTCAGGGACACCTACATCCCAACAGTGGAGGACACCTACAGACAGGTGGGGCGCCTCAGAGTACGAACACTGCATGTGTGAAACGTGTGATTGATGAGAGCGTCTGGAGCTGAGTGGCGGGTAACGGGTCGTCGTCTCTGCAGGTGATCAGCTGTGATAAGAGCGTCTGCACGCTGCAGATCACAGACACGACAGGAAGTCACCAGTTTCCCGCCATGCAGCGTCTGTCCATCTCCAAAGGCCACGCCTTCATCCTGGTCTTCTCCATCACAAGCCGCCAGTCGCTGGAGGAGCTGAAGCCCATCTACCAGCAGGTCAGCCGTCACTTCAGTCAGCACGTAGCGCCTAACAGTCAGAACACGGTCTGATCCACAACCACCGACACTGTACATGTATGCACTGTGCTGTGTTTCTTTCTGCCACTGGGGGCTCCACGGAGCAGGGTCATCACTGGTTAAAGACGCTTTGTTGTCCTGACTGACGTCTTCTCTTTCTCCAGGTTCTAGCCATCAAAGGCAGCGTGGAGGCCATTCCCATCATGCTCGTGGGGAACAAGAGCGACGAGACGGCCCAGCGGGAGGTGGAGACGAAAGAGGGCGAGGCTCAGGCCGCCGCCTGGAAGTGTGCCTTCATGGAGACGTCGGCCAAGACAAACACCAACGTGAAGGAACTGTTCCAGGAGCTGCTGGCCCTGGAGAAGAAGCGGGACATGAGCCTGAGCATCGACGGGAAGCGCTCAGGGAAACAGAAACGAGCCGACAAGCTGAAGGGGAAGTGCAGCGTCATGTAGAGCGGGCGGCGGCGCCCAGAGACTCGCTGGAGAGGAAAGGACAGAGGTGGCCGCTTCTTCTTCTTCTGTGGTGGCTGTCCTCATCTGTCTGCCTGCTGGAGCCCCGATGAACAAAATGAATGACTGGAATCAGGGTCGCTCCTGAAACTGGGTCGTGTCTGTGATCCTGAAATATCTGTACAAAATGTTTGAAGTCAGTCGGAGCGTCTGCCGCCATCAGCAGCTTTATTAAAGGAACGCTTCACTGGACTGACGATCTGTCAGGTTAGCTTGCTCGGCTAACATACATCACCGGGTTTGATTAGGCCTCTCATCGCTCCGCTGCTTCAGCCTGATGATAATTAGCAGAAACTAAACTGACGACACACACATTAGCATGCTAATACATTCACCACAACAGTTCTACCCCTGTTAGCCATTTGCGTGCTACCACAGGCTAATATAGTAGCCACAAAGCTGAACCCCATGATGTGGTTAGCTCGTTCCTCCCATTGTGGCATGCTAATTTATTCAAACTGATGCACAACTACACCACATCCATGTTAGCATGGTAGCATGCTCATGGAGCACTGTGTGACAGCACCTTCGATACAACTCTGAAGCATGTAGCATGCTGTGCCGGCCGTGTAGTTAGCTAGCTACGAAGCACAGTTTGTTTGAAAAGCAGTGAAGTATTCCTTTAATAGTTCCCAGCATGACTCTGTGCTCGGTGGCTGGAGGTCGGCGCTTCCTGCTGGCCCACGGTGTCCATGAACACAGGCTGCGGTGGACACAGCAGACGCTCCAGAACCTCCAGCTTCATGTTAGCAACACGTAGCTGCAGGGGCGCAGAGGCCTGTACATACAAACTGTCTGATGGGTTTTAGTTCATTGGTGTACCCAGTGCAGCTGCAGATCAAGGATGAGTTTAGCCTAGCTTAGCACAAAGACTGGAGGAAAAAGGAAAGTGTCCAACCACACTGTCCGCAAAACAGTCCTGGTTGGTCTGGCCATGATAGAACCGTACAGCAGAAATAAAGATGTTTACAGCCTGGTTCAAACACTGTGGCGTCTGTTGATAAGTTTCCGTTCATGGCGTCTGTGCGAGAACCTGAGAGAAGAGAGAGACATGAAGGAAGCCTGAGACACAGGACACAGGAAGTGAAACCTCCAGCTGTGTAAGTATTTCAAAATAAAAGAGGACACGTACTGTGTGGATGTGACGGACTGCTCCTTTAACGCTTTTACAAATGTTTTATCTTTAATTGCACGAACATGTGTGTGATAATGAAACCATTACATTAAAACAACGGTTTTTATATCAGTTAGTTTGAGGGAACAGGAGCCCCTGTTTTATTCTGACTTCACACATGGAGGGACAGGTTGGCTGCCCCCTGGTGGATGATGACAGACTTGGTGACCTGTGTGCTGTCGGGCTGATCAAACATCAGGACTCGTTAGGTTCTTCTGCAGAATTCTGTCAGTCTTGGAGATTTTCTCCCTCCACAGGTTTGTGCTGCGTTTAAGTGTGCTGTGATCGGTTTGTGTTGTAGTTTGGCACTTCCTGTCTGCAGTGATCCAGCAGGTGGCGCCATATCTCACAGAGCACACAAACAGAAGCTGATCTATGACCTGCAGCTTCTGTGTGCAGACTGTGTGTGAGTCAGTGTGTGTACTGAGCTGTTGTGCTGTCTGTCTGCACATGTCCTGCATGTGTATATGCACAGTGTTCTCCTGTGTGTGTGTCTGTGTGTGTGATGGAGCGGCAGGTGTAGTAAACTTTGGTTTGAGTCATGTGTTTGTATGCACAGTGCGTGTGTGTCTGTGTGTGTTTGTGTGTGTGTGTGTCTCTCTGTGTGTCTGTGTGTTTGTGTGTGTGAGAGAGAGAGTGTGTGTGTCTCTGTGTCTGTGTGTGTGTCTGTGTGTGTGTGTGTGTGTGTCTGTGTTTGTGTGTGTCTCTCTGTGTGTCCTTGTGTGTCTCTGTGTGTGTCTGTGTGTGTGTGTCTCTGTGTGTGTGTTTGTGTGATGGAGCGGCAGTAAACTTTGGTTTGAGTCATGTGTTTGTGTTTGTACAGATGTGTGTTGACAGTGTGTGAGTCTGCTTCCTGTCAGCACAGGACAGATGTTCTGACCTCTGCAGCCTCCACACACACACACACACACACACACACACCTTGTGGTCCTCTGTGACATCGATGACAGGAAACGCTCTCTCTGTTTCTGGTCTTGTCCCTCACTTGCATTTCATTGGTCAGCACATCATATCACAACATCACCTAGCTCCTCTCTGAGTGGCTGAAAGGCTGCAGCCACAGCAGCCAATCAGCTCGCTCTGTGGTGGTGGTGTGTTGCATCTG
This sequence comes from Parambassis ranga, assembly GCF_900634625.1. NCBI lineage: Eukaryota > Metazoa > Chordata > Actinopteri > Ambassidae > Parambassis > Parambassis ranga. The sequence goes on along the minus strand of NW_021144817.1, from coordinate 2,531 downwards.
TCGGGAAGAGCCCGGAGGAGACGAGCATCAC
>NW_021144816.1:182418-201187 GCF_900634625.1 Parambassis ranga | reverse complement strand
ATGGCTGGCGGCCGTGTAGGGCGCACCATACTCGGGCAGACACTCTGTCCTCCCCCCCCTGTCTCTCTGGAGGTGGATATTTTTTTTTTTTTTTTCTGATGCCCCTGGTAGTCTGCTGGAGCTCCGGGAGGGAGGGAGAGATGGCTGGCGGCCGTGCAGGCGCACCATACTCGGGCAGACACTCTGCCCTTCCCCCCTGTCTCTCTGGAGGTGGATAATTTTTTTTTTTTTTTCTGATTCTCCTGGTAGTCTGCTGGAGCTCCGGGAGGGAGGGAGAGATGGCTGGCGGCCGTGTAGGGCGCACCATACTCGGGCAGACACTCTGCCCCCCCCCTGTCTCTCTGGAGGTGGATAATTTTTTTTTTTTTCTGATGCCCCTGGTAGTCTGCTGGAGCTCCGGGAGGGAGGGAGATGGCTGGCGGCCGTGTAGGGCGCACCATACTCGGGCAGACACTCTGCCCTTCCCCCCCTGTCTCTCTGGAGGTGGATAATTTTTTTTTTTTTCAGATGCCCCTGGTAGTCTGCTGGAGGTCCGGGAGGGAGGGAGAGATGGCTGGCGGCCATGTAGGGTGCACATACTCGGCAGACACTCTGCCCTTCCCTCCCTGTCTCTCTGGAGGTGGAACCTCCAATTCCAATTAAATGGTTTTTTTTCAAACATGTTAGCATTAATTAGCAAAATGCTACTGTCAGCAGACCAGGGACACTCCAAATCAGGTTTGTGAACCTCCCATTGAAATACAATGGGTTTTCAAATGCGTTAGCATTAATTAGCACAATACTACTGTCAGCAGACCAGGGACACTTGGAGTGTCCCGGATCTGACAGGCAGATGTAGGACACTCCAAATCAGGTTTGTGAACCTCCATTCCAATTAAGTGTTTTTTTTTCAAACCTGTTAGCATTAATTAGCACAATGCTACTGTCAGCAGACCAGGGACCCTCCAAATCAAGTTTGTGAACCTCCCATTGAAATACAATGTGTTTTTCAAATGTGTTAGCATTAATTAGCACAATACTACTGTCAGCAGACCAGGGACACTCCAAATCAGGTTTGTGAACCTCCATTGGGGATTGGGACACTTGGAGTGTCCCGGATCTGACAGGCAGATGTAGGACACTCCAAATCAGGTTTGTGAACCTCCCATTCCAATTAAGTCCTCTGTGTCCTCTCCACTCAAACCCTGACACCTGGGGGATTTGATCCAAAGTCTGCTGATGGTAGCACTGAGCTAACCCACATCAAATCCCCAGGTGTCAGGGTTTGAGTGGAGAGGACACAGGCACCTCCACTCAAACCCTGACACCTGGGGGATTTGAGGTGGGTTAGCTCAGTGCTACCATCAGCAGACTTTGGATACTCCACAACAGGTTTGTATGTATGTTTTACTTCAATGACTTACCTGTATTGCCTACTTTTGTACAAAGTAGCACTGAGCTAACCCACATCAAATCCCCCAGGTGTCAGGGTTTGAGTGGTGAGTGCCTGTGTCCTCTCCACTCAAACCCTGACACCTGGGGGATTTGATCCAAAGTCTGCTGATGGCAGCACTGAGCTAACCCACATCAAATCCCCCAGGTGTCAGGGTTTGAGTGGAGAGTGCCTGTGTCCTCTCCACTCAAACCCTGACACCTGGGAGATTTGATCCAAAGTCTGCTGATGGCAGCACTGAGCTAACCCACATCAAATCCCCCAGGTGTCAGGGTTTGAGTGGAGAGGACACAGGCACTCTCCACTCAAACCCTGACACCTGGGGGATTTGATGTGGGTTAGCTCAGTGCTACCATCAGCAGACTTTGAATACTCCACAACAGGTTTGTATGTATGTTTTACTTCAATGACTTACCTGTATTGCCTACTTTTGTACAAAGTAGCACTGAGCTAACCCACATCAAATCCCCAGGTGTCAGGGTTTGAGTGGAGAGTTCCTGTGTCCTCTCAACTCAAACCCTGACACCTGGGGGATTTGATCCAAAGTCTGCTGATGGCAGCACTGAGCTAACCCACATCAAATCCCCCAGGTGTCAGGGTTTGAGTGGAGAGTGCCTGTGTCCTCTCCACTCAAACCCTGACACCTGGGAGATTTGATCTGGGTTAGCTCAGTGCTACCATCTGCAGACTTGGATACTCCACAACAGGTTTGTATGTATGTTTTACTTCAATGACTTACCTGTATTGCCTACTTTTGTACAAAGTAGCACTGAGCTAACCCATCAAATCCCCCAGCTGTCAGGGTTTGAGTGGAGAGGACACAGGCACTCTCCACTCAAACCCTGACACCTGGGGATTTGATGTGGGTTAGCTCAGTGCTACCATCAGCAGACTTTGGATACTCCACAACAGGTTTGTATGTATGTTTTACTTCAATGACTTACCTGTATTGCCTACTTTTGTACAAAGTAGCACTGAGCTAACCCACATCAAATCCCCAGGTGTCAGGGTTTGAGTGGAGAGTTCCTGTGTCCTCTCAACTCAAACCCTGACACCTGGGGGATTTGATCCAAAGTCTGCTGATGGCAGCACTGAGCTAACCCACATCAAATCCCCCAGGTGTCAGGGTTTGAGTGGAGAGGACACAGGCACTCTCCACTCAAACCCTGACACCTGGGGGATTTGATGTGGGTTAGCTCAGTGCTACTTTGTACAAAAGTAGGCAATACAGGTAAGTCATTGAAGTAAAACATACATACAAACCTGTTGTGGAGTATCCAAAGTCTGCTGATGGTAGCACTGAGCTAACCCACATCAAATCCCCCAGGTGTCAGGGTTTGAGTTGAGAGGACAAAGGCACTCTCCACTCAAACCCTGACACCTGGGGGATTTGATGTGGGTTAGCTCAGTGCTACTTTGTACAAAAGTAGGCAATACAGGTAAGTCATTGAAGTAAAACATACATACAGGTTTGTATGTATGTTTTACTTCAATGACTTACCTGTATTGCCTACTTTTGACAAAGTAGCACTGAGCTAACCCACATCAAATCCCCCAGGTGTCAGGGTTTGAGTGGAGAGGACACAGGCACTCTCCACTCAAACCCTGACACCTGGGGGATTTGATGTGGGTTAGCTCAGTGCTACTTTGTACAAAAGTAGGCAACAGGTAAGTCATTGAAGTAAAACATACATACAGGTTTGTATGTATGTTTTACTTCAATGACTTACCTGTATTGCCTACTTTGTACAAAGTAGCACTGAGCTAACCCACATCAAATCCCCCAGGTGTCAGGGTTTGAGTGGAGAGTGCCTGTGTCCTCTCCACTCAAACCCTGACACCTGGGAGATTTGATCCAAAGTCTGCTGATGGCAGCACTGAGCTAACCCACATCAAATCCCCCAGGTGTCAGGGTTTGAGTGGAGAGTGCCTGTGTCCTCTCCACTCAAACCCTGACACCTGGGGGATTTGATGTGGGTTAGCTCAGTGCTACCATCAGCAGACTTTGGATACTCCACAACAGGTTTGTATGTATGTTTTGCTTCAATGACTTACCTGTATTGCCTACTTTTGTACAAAGTAGCACTGAGCTAACCCGCATAAAATCCCCCAGGTGTCAGGGTTTGAGTGGAGAGGACACAGGCACTCTCCACTCAAACCCTGACACCTGGGGGATTTGATGTGGGTTAGCTCAGTGCTACCATCAGCAGACTTTGGATACTCCACAACAGGTTTGTATGTATGTTTTACTTCAATGACTTACCTGTATTGCCTACTTTTGTACAAAGTAGCACTGAGCTAACCCACATCAAATCCCCCAGGTGTCAGGGTTTGAGTGGAGAGTGCCTGTGTCCTCTCCACTCAAACCCTGACACCTGGAGGATTTGATGCGGGTTAGCTCAGTGCTACCATCAGCAGACTTTGGATACTCCACATCAGGTTTGTATGTATGTTTTACCTTCATGGCTTACCTGTATTGTCTTCCACTTGGGCCCACCTAGACTGCTTTTCCATGTTTTAAACCATCCCTTTTACTGCATATGTTGTGTGTTCAAAAAAGTCTCAGACACAGTCATTTGTCCGAAACTTTGTATTGAAATTATGTACAATGTATGTAACATAAAAAAGAAAAATTATTTCATAAATAAATATTTACAATAAAGGAAACTTAAACTCTATTAAAAACACAAATTTCATTGATAAATATTTACAATAAAGGAAACTTAAACTCTATTAAAAACACAAATTTCATTGATAAATATTTACAAAGGAAACTTAAACTCTATAAAAACACAAATTTCATTGATAAATATTTACAATAAAGGAAACTTAAACTCTATTAAAAACACAAATTTCATTGATAAATATTTACAAAGGAAACTTAAACTCTATAAAAACACAAATTTCATTGATAAGTATTTTACTTTACATATACAAAAAACTCTTTCCACCTGCTTATTTTTTTTAGGATGACCCTTGATCTGAGGTATCTCCTCATTGGAGTGAAGGGACTCTTAGGTGAAAGGCCCACCTTCTCCTTCACCTTCTTGGCCAGCCTTTTCACTCTATTGGCTGGGGATTTTACCTGATTCTTTGTGATCTAAGAAAAGAAGGACATTTTTTGACCTGATATGCTAACATTTATGGCTTGCAGCATGTTCTATCAACTGCACACAAGTGAGTTACCTTGGCTGGGCGCTCCTCTGCCTCAGGAGATGACTCCCTGGCCCTCTTCAGTCCAGAGGTGGATGTGGAGTCATCTCCATCTTTAAAGTCTTCCAAGGTGGTCTGTTGTAAGGACAGCCGCACAAAGACTTCCCGGAGGGACTTTGCCAGTCCGAGGCTTTTGTGCAGGGCGTAAAAACGTTCTTGCGTGTCAACATTGTGACACATGAAGGAGGACACTGCCTCCTTCATTTTCGGGTTGTTGTCTTCGAAGTTCTGTGGAAAATAGACAAGCAAAAGGCAACATCAGTATGGATCATTGGGCATTCAGGGAACCGGGAGAGTATTGGAAACTTACATAGGTAGCCACAGCACTGCGGATATCCAGAAGGGTGGGCCGTCCCTCCAGGCCCATTTCGGCCCACGCCTTCTGGAAGTACTTTGTCATGTTCTTTGCCTCCCCCCTCCCGAGGGAGTTAAAAAACAGTGTGTTTGTGGCAACCGCCCGGCCACGGAGCCTCAGCCAGCGCCTGAACCACTGAAACTCTGCAGGCCTCCAGAAAAACCTGGGCCTGGCCGAATTTACGGCAAGTTTTGTGGTCCAGGACCTGCAAGAAGAGCAGACACACAAAGACACACCATTAGTTCTTTCTGCAGTTGCTTTGGCTTTGTCATCTGAAAGAAAAAAGGGGTTCAAGATTCATTCAGTATTAATATATCTATCATCTTATATTATCATCATTACCATTAACTGCTTCCTTTTCAGGTAAGGAATTTTTTTAGGTAAGTATTTAACCAGGTAAGTATTTAAAGAGGTAAGTATATATTAAAGAGCAGACACACAAAGACACACCATTAGTTCTTTCTGAGGCTTTAAACTCATGGTAAACTCTTTGCGGGCATCTTGAACTTACACTGACGAGGTAGCCCGTACTGTCATCCCCCACTGCCCTTTCCACCTCCCTGACCCGCATACGGGTGAGCACCCCTGTCCTGTGCCCGTATATGCAGGTCAGGAAGGCGGCCATGTACCCAAAGAACCGGTACCTTGTGACCGGATCTTTGGGTGCGGCCTTCTCCACGTCGTCTGTGAAAAGAAGAGAGAGAGATGCATTAGTAAGGCTAACTTTCAGTTCATATGATTAGACTGATAAAGTATGTGTAGTGTAGTATGTGAAGCTGGGATTGTGTGTGTGGAGTCTAGCATTACCCAGCAGTGAGGGAATCCTGTCTCTGGCCATGGCGGATGCAGGTCCCGAGCGACTTCCGGCTCACCAGCTGTTGTTGCTTACGGGCCTTCACAGCAATCTGGTGGCCCAGGATCGTCCTGTTCAGGTCCCTGTACATTTTTTTCAGGTACCTGAACAGGACGACCACATCCTGTGCCTTCAGCCGGCTGTGCTGCGGAGGGGTGTCACGGAGGTACTCGACAAAGCCAGTGGCCTGGCCGATGTACAGTGCCACAGTCACTGGCGACATGCCCACTCTCCGCAGCACAGCCGGGTAACTGTGAAAAACATAAGCAAAAGAAAATTGATTTAGCTGGAGTTACACTGCAAAAGTAGTACTATGTTTATACTAGAAGAAATTCAAGCTCACGCAGCAAGGTGTTCCAGGTTTCCCAGAAATTCCCACGTCCAGGTGTTGTCATTTTGCCAGCCCAGGGCCATAAAAGAGCAGAACGCCCTGGTTCTGCTCATCTTGGAAACTGAGTTTTCTTGCATTTTCGGGGTGCCCTCCGGACAGAATATAAACATGGAATAGGACTGTAGGTAGCTCTCTGTGAAGACACACAGGAAAAAAATGTGTAGAGCAGCAGTAAATGTCTCTTATCTTGTGCCACAACCTTTTGCTACTCACCAATTGAGCTTGGGAATTTCAAATTCCGGAGGGCTGACCCCTTGCTGCGGCCTTTAAAAATGTTGGCCAGGCACTGGGGGAGCGGCCCAGCCGTGGCAGTTTTGGTCTCTCCACTCTGGAACAACATAGTAGAAATATAGGTAATATTAGGTAAGTATTTTTTTAGGTAAGTATTTAACTAGGTAAGTATTTTTTTATGTAAGTATTTTTTGGGTAAGTATTTTTTAAGGTAAGTATTTTTAGGTAAGTATTTCTTTTACAGATATTACAAAGGTTGAAGCGAACCTTCTGAATGCACATAGTGAGCTGTGCAGTGAGCTGTCACTCACCCTTTCATCCCTGTCCTCCACGATGAGCCGGGCAAGGAATGCCAGGAGGCTTGCCCTGTTCTCACTGTCTTGGGCTTCCTGGCCTTCTCCTCCTTGAACTCCTCCCAATCGGGAACCTCCACGTCCACCTCTGCTGTCACCGCCACACCCTCATGAGATGACGGCTGAGGCTGTAAAAGAAACATTAGATCAGAGCCTGGTGTTTACTGCCGGTGACAGTGAAATTCTTGCTAAGGGAAAAACTTGCCTCAGTGGCTGGAGTAGAGGGCTGGGTTGTAAGGAGGCATGGCTCCGCCTCCTCACACCCTGCCTCCACCTCCCGCTGCACCTCATCCTGCCACCCCTCCTCACAACAGCTGGATGACTGCTGAGGCTGTAAAAGAAACATTAGATCAGAGCCTGGCATTTTCCTGCCGCTGAAAGTTAAATTCTTGCTAGGGAAAAACTTGCCTCAGTGGCTGGAGTAGAGGGCTGGGTTGTAAGGAGGCATGGCTCCGCCTCCTCACACCCTGCCTCCACCACCTGCTGCACCTCATCCTGCCACTCCTCAGAATCGTTACAACAGCTGGATGAAGACTGAGCCTGTAAAAAGAAACATTAGATCAGAGCCTGGCATTTTCCTGCCGCTGAAAGTTAAATTCTTGCTAGGGAAAAACTTGCCTCAGTGGCTGGAGCAGTAGGTATATTTTTGGGGCCTACCTTTCCAGCCCCCTGCAGTTTTCTCTGTAGAGAGAGAAGAAGAAGTGCATTGTATGTGAGTACAATTTATGTAGAAGTGAAGCCGTACTGTTACCATTCACTCACCTCCAGCTGTGCCACCTTCTCCCGAAGGGCCCGGTTTTTTGCTGCCATTTCGCGGCAGTTTGTGCAGGTCGTCCCCCGCCTCATCTTCCCTGGCCTGCAGGTCCAGCTCCGACACCATGGGCGGTTGTGGGTTGTCGCCCTCAGTGCCGAGAGCTTCAAATCAAATCAAATTAAACAACTTTATTTATCCGGGGAGGGGGGGGGATTATACATGGCAGAATAGGCATGAAAAAAACAACTAAGAATAGAATCAAGCATCTCAGTACCTTCTCCACCACCTTCGCCCTCACAAGCCGGTGTATTAGGGCTTCATGCAGTCTACATTTATCGATGTGCTGCCTTGAAAGGTGTGTTTTAACGTCTTTTACCAGCTGTGTGCAGCCAGCCACCGGACACTGCACACAGCCGATTGAAATATGGCCTGTGGCCAGGCCATTAAGCAAATTTCGCTCGTGTATATTTAGAATGTGGTGGGCCTTTATGAGGTGCCTGGACACATATTTAAAGGTCCCACCACATACAGGGCACGTGAGAATTTGCTTTGGCTTTGTCATCTGAAAGAAAAAAGAGGTTCAAGATTCATTCAGTATTAATATATCTCATCATATATATCATATCATATATTGTCATCATTAACGTTAACTGCTTCCTTTTCAGGTAAGGAATTTTTAGGTAAGTATTTAACCAGGTAAGTGTTTAAAGAGGTATGTATTTAAAGAGGTAAGTATTTTTTTAGGTAAGTATTTAGCTAGGTAAGTATTTTTTTTAGGTTAGTATTTAACCAGGTCAGTATTTTTAGGTAAGAATTTAACCAGGTAAGTATTTTTTAGGTGTATTTAAAGAGGTCAGTATTTTTTAGGTAAGTATTTAGCTAGGTAAGTATTTTTTGAGGTTAGTATTTAACCAGGTCAGTATTTTTTAGGTAAGAATTTAACCAGGTAAGTATTTTTTTAGGTAGGTTTTTTTTTAGGTAAGTATTTTTTTAGGTAAGGAATTTTAGGTAAGCATTTAACTAGGTAAGTATTTAACCAGGTAAGTATTTTTTTAGGTAAGTATTTAACCAGGTAAGTATTTTGAGGTAAGTATTTAACCAGGTAAGTATTTTTAGGTAAGTATTTTTTAGGTAAGTTGTTAAGAGGTAAGTATTTTTTTAGGTAGTATTTAACTAGGTAAGTATTTTTTTAGGTAAGGAATTTTTATTTTTTATTTTTATTTTATTTTTTTTTATTTTAGATACTGTATTAATCCCCAGAGGGAAATTCGTTACGGCTGCTGCACAAGCAGTGTCATACAATGACTAGCAAGTCACTGTTGCCCCAACTTTAATTAATTTTAATTAATTAATTTAATTAAATTATTGAATTAATTATTTAATTTAATAATTTAATTATTAGTCCCACTGTATTACTGTATTACTGTGCCAGTAAGTATTTTTTAGGTAAGTATTTAACCAGGTAAGTATTTTTTCGGTAAATATTTAAAGTTGGGCAGCAGTGGCTCAGTGGTATAGCAGGGTTGTGCCTGCTTAAGGCACTCTTTACTGGGCTGCCTTAAGCAATTTCCCCATTGTGGGACTAATAATTAAATTATTAAATTAAATAATTAATTTAATAATTTATTTAATTTAATTTAATTAATTAATTAAAATTAATTAAAGTTGGGGCAACAGTGGCGCAGTGGGATAGCAGGGTTGTCCAATAACTGGAAGGTTGGTGGTTTGATCCCAACTCCTCCCTAGTCACTGTTGTGGCACGCCTTGCTAGTCATTGTATGACACTGCTTGTGCAGCAGCCGTAATGAATTTTTCTCTGGGGATTAATACAGTATCTAAAATAAAAAAAATAAAAATAATAAAATAAAAATAAAGGTTTCAAAGAGGTAAGTATTTAAAGAGGTAAGTATTTTTTAGGTAAGTATTTAAAGAGGTAAGTATTTTTTTAGGTAAGTATTTAACCAGGTAAGTATTTTTAGGTAAGTATTTTTAGGTAAGTTGTTAAAGAGGTAAGTATTTTTTTAGGTAAGTATTTAACCAGGTAAGTATTTTTTTAGGTAAGGAATTTTTATTTTTTATTTTATTTTATTTTTTTTATTTTAGATACTGTATTAATCCCCAGAGGGAAATTCGTTACGGCTGCTGCACAAGCAGTGTCATACAATGACTAGCAAGTCACTGTTGCCCCCAACTTTAATTAATTTTAATTAATTAATTTAATTAAATTATTGAATTAATTATTTAATTTAATAATTTAATTATTAGTCCCACTGTATTACTGTATTACAGAGGTAAGTATTTTTTAGGTAAGTATTTAACCAGGTAAGTATTTTTTTAGGTAAGGAATTTTTATTTTTATTTTTATTTTATTTTTTTTATTTTAGATACTGTATTAATCCCCAGAGGGAAATTCGTTACGGCTGCTGCACAAGCAGTGTCATACAATGACTAGCAAGTCACTGTTGCCCCAACTTTAATTAATTTTAATTAATTAATTTAATTAAATTATTGAATTAATTATTTAATTTAATAATTTAATTATTAGTCCCACTGTTAAATTAAATAATTAATTTAATAATTTATTTAATTTAATTAAATTAATTAATTAAAATTAATTAAAGTTGGGGCAACAGTGGCGCAGTGGGATAGCAGGGTTGTCCAATAACTGGAAGGTTGGTGGTTTGATCCCAACTCCTCCCTAGTCACTGTTGTGGCACGCCTTGCTAGTCATTGTATGACACTGCTTGTGCAGCAGCCGTAATGAATTTTTCTCTGGGGATTAATACAGTATCTAAATAAAAAAAAATAAAAATAATAAAATAAAAATAAAGGTTTCAAAGAGGTAAGTATTTAAAGAGGTAAGTATTTTTTAGGTAAGTATTTAAAGAGGTAAGTATTTTTTTAGGTAAGTATTTAACCAGGTAAGTATTTTTTTAGGTAAGTTGTTAAAGAGGTAAGTATTTTTTTAGGTAAGTATTTAACCAGGTAAGTATTTTTTAGGTAAGGAATTTTATTTTTATTTTTATTTTATTTTTTTTATTTTAGATACTGTATTAATCCCCAGAGGGAAATTCGTTACGGCTGCTGCACAAGCAGTGTCATACAATGACTAGCAAGTCACTGTTGCCCCAACTTTAATTAATTTTAATTAATTAATTTAATTAAATTATTGAATTAATTATTTAATTTAATAATTTAATTATTAGTCCCACTGTATTACTGTATTACAGAGGTAAGTATTTTTTTAGGTAAGTATTTAACCAGGTAAGTATTTTTTTAGGTAAGGAATTTTTATTTTTTATTTTTATTTTATTTTTTTTTATTTTAGATACTGTATTAATCCCAGAGGGAAATTCGTTACGGCTGCTGCACAAGCAGTGTCATACAATGACTAGCAAGTCACTGTTGCCCCAACTTTAATTAATTTTAATTAATTAATTTAATTAAATTATTGAATTAATTATTTAATTTAATAATTTAATTATTAGTCCCACTGTTAAATTAAATAATTAATTTAATAATTTATTTAATTTAATTAAATTAATTAATTAAAATTAATTAAAGTTGGGGCAACAGTGGCGCAGTGGGATAGCAGGGTTGTCCAATAACTGGAAGGTTGGTGGTTTGATCCCAACTCCTCCCTAGTCACTGTTGTGGCACGCCTTGCTAGTCATTGTATGACACTGCTTGTGCAGCAGCCGTAATGAATTTTTCTCTGGGGATTAATACAGTATCTAAAATAAAAAAAAATAAAAAAAATAAAATAAAAATAAAGGTTTCAAAGAGGTAAGTATTTAAAGAGGTAAGTATTTTTTTAGGTAAGTATTTTTCTGCTTCTACTTGATGCCTGTTGACATCAGACAAAAACTGGGACAAAGGCTGCAATCTGAAATTAATGTAGCAATGCAGGTGGCCTTGATAGAATCCTTTGACTTTTTCTGCTACAGAAAAGTTTTTCAACTTTAATTTTACAGCTACAGATCCTGCATAATAAAATCACTGAAGCTGTATAAAAGTACATGCATCAACACTGGTAATATGAGCTATTTTGACCTGCACATAGATCTATGCTAAGCTATTAGCATGAAGAAGAAATTAGCTTAACTTACTGTTGCTGGAGCTCTTTCAAAGTGGTCTGCTCTCTCCCTCTGTCTGCAGCAGAATGAGCTGCTGCACTGTGTTTCCCACTAAAGCCGCGCCCGGCCCCTCCCTCTCCCCCGGCCAGGTGCGGTGCCTTTCCCTTTGATCTGCCCAAGGGAGAGGGCATCTCTCTGTCCTCTGGGTCCTACAGAGAGGCATACATGCTACATATGTATCCAAATGTGATTGTATCAAATGTGTCACAGAATTGCTGAGGTGTGTCAGCAATTCTGTGACACACCTCAGGCCTCATTCTTCCAATGAAGAAAAAAATCACTTCAATCACTTCAAGGCCTCTTAACTTGTGAAAAAATCACTTCCTCTTGGATTTTCATGCTGATTTTGCACTATGTTGCACAGTTTCAAGCACTGATTAAGACTCAACTTGTTCCAGTTCGTTAGCCACTTGCTAAAGCTAAGTAGCTAACTGAGTGGAGTAGAGACATGAAACTTGCACACATGTCCACTGTCCAGAGTTGATGTTCTGAGCCAATTTGGAAGTGTTTGGCCATTCTGTGTCTGAATTGCACAGGCTTGAATGTGGAAAAGCGGCAACGCTTGATGGGCCGCCATTCGGAGGGCGAAGGGCCGACAGCCACCCAACTGATGCCGATCTGCTCAGCCGGAGCCCCCGAACAACATATTAAAATTTCAGCCACGTGCGACATCCGCAAAGGTTCGAGGCCCAAACCGGCCTGTCTGACCTGACGGCCTGTGTTTCTGAGACCCTCACACCCATTTTGCTGCTGGGAAATTTGGCCCACTTTGATCCAGGGGGCTGATTTTCATATATGTGTGTCAGGGACTGCTCCCCTATATGTGCACCGAGTTTGAGGTGTCTGGGTCAAAAAATGTGGATTTTGTAGCCTCAAACACTTTCATGAGGGGCAGAAATCTGACGGCGGATGTCCCCTGTCTGATTTGCAACACATTTTCCAGCAATTCTCAGCTATACTTTGACACAGAGGCACCAAATTCACAGGACTCAATCAGAGGAAGGCCTTATACATGTGTGCCAGGTTTGAAGTGCCATGGTCAAAAAATGGGCATTTGGTGGGCCTTAAAATGGTGTGGGGTGCAGAAATCTGAGGAGAACTGTGCCAAACTGATTTACCATATTTCCAGCAATTTCTCAGCAATACTTTGACACACAGGCACCAAATTCACAGGACTCAATCAGAGGAAGGCCTTATACATGTGTGCCAGGTTTGAAGTGCCTAGGTCAAATTATGAGCATTCTCTAGGCCTGATTATCACCTAATTGGATGAAACTGTGCCTATTCTAATGTGCAACACATTTCCAGCAATTTCTCAGCAATGCTTTGCATGACAGGTTCCAAACTGTAGTATGTTCATCACAGGCATAGGTGCTTACTGTGTACCTAGTTTGGAGTCACTGCTGCCTTTCCTTATCCAAAGGTCAAAGGTCACTTGTATGTATGTGTACATAAGGCCTCTTAACTTGTGAAAAAATCACTTCCTCTTGGATTTTCATGCTGATTTTGCACTATGTTGCACAGTTTCAAGCACTGATTAAGACTCAACTTGTTCCAGTTCGTTAGCCACTTGCTAAAGCTAAGTAGCTAACTGAGTAGAGTAGAGACATGAAACTTTGCACACATGTCCACTGTCCAGAGTTGATGTTCTGAGCCAATTTTGAAAGTGTTTGGCCATTCTGTGTCTGAATTGCACAGGCTTGAATGTGGAAAAGCGGCAACGCTTGATGGGCCGCCATTCGGAGGGCGAAGGTCCGACAGCCACCCAACTGATGCCGATCTGCTCAGCCGGAGCCCCCGAACAACATATTAAAATTTCAGCCACGTGCGACATCCGCAAAGGTTCGAGGCCCAAACCGGCCTGTCTGACCTGACGGCCTGTGTTTCTGAGACCCTCACACCCATTTTGCTGCTGGGAAATTTGGCCCACTTTGATCCAGGGGGCTGATTTTCATATATGTGTGTCAGGGACTGCTCCCCTATATGTGCACCGAGTTTGAGGTGTCTGGGTCAAAAAATGTGGATTTTGTAGCCTCAAACACTTTCATGAGGGGCAGAAATCTGACGGCGGATGTCCCCTGTCTGATTTGCAACACATTTTCCAGCAATTCTCAGCTATACTTTGACACAGAGGCACCAAATTCACAGGACTCAATCAGAGGAAGGCCTTATACATGTGTGCCAGGTTTGAAGTGCCATGGTCAAAAAATGGGCATTTGGTGGGCCTTAAAATGGTGTGGGGTGCAGAAATCTGAGGAGAACTGTGCCAAACTGATTTACCATATTTCCAGCAATTTCTCAGCAATACTTTGACACACAGGCACCAAATTCACAGGACTCAATCAGAGGAAGGCCTTATACATGTGTGCCAGGTGTGAAGTGCCTAGGTCAAATTATGAGCATTCTCTAGGCCTGATTATCACCTAATTGGATGAAACTGTGCCTATTCTAATGTGCAACACATTTCCAGCAATTTCTCAGCAATGCTTTGCATGACAGGTTCCAAACTGTAGTATGTTCATCACAGGCATAGGTGCTTACTGTGTACCTAGTTTCGAGTCACTGCTGCCTTTCCTTATCCAAAGGTCAAAGGTCACTTGTATGTATGTGTACATAAGGCCTCTTAACTTGTGAAAAAATCACTTCCTCTTGGATTTTCATGCTGATTTTGCACTATGTTGCACAGTTTCAAGCACTGATTAAGACTCAACTTGTTCCAGTTCGTTAGCCACTTGCTAAAGCTAAGTAGCTAACTGAGTAGAGTAGAGACATGAAACTTTGCACACATGTCCACTGTCCAGAGTTGATGTTCTGAGCCAATTTTGGAAGTGTTTGGCCATTCTGTGTCTGAATTGCACAGGCTTGAATGTGGAAAAGCGGCAACGCTTGATGGGCCGCCATTCGGAGGGCGAAGGGCCGACAGCCACCCAACTGATGCCGATCTGCTCAGCCGGAGCCCCCGAACAACATATTAAAATTTCAGCCACGTGCGACATCCGCAAAGGTTCGAGGCCCAAACCAGCCTGTCTGACCTGACGGCCTGTGTTTCTGAGACCCTCACACCCATTTTGCTGCTGGGAAATTTGGCCCACTTTGATCCAGGGGGCTGATTTTCATATATGTGTGTCAGGGACTGCTCCCCTATATGTGCACCGAGTTTGAGGTGTCTGGGTCAAAAAATGTGGATTTTGTAGCCTCAAACACTTTCATGAGGGGCAGAAATCTGACGGCGGATGTCCCCTGTCTGATTTGCAACACATTTTCCAGCAATTCTCAGCTATACTTTGACACAGAGGCACCAAATTCACAGGACTCAATCAGAGGAAGGCCTTATACATGTGTGCCAGGTTTGAAGTGCCATGGTCAAAAAATGGGCATTTGGTGGGCCTTAAAATGGTGTGGGGTGCAGAAATCTGAGGAGAACTGTGCCAAACTGATTTACCATATTTCCAGCAATTTCTCAGCAATACTTTGACACACAGGCACCAAATTCACAGGACTCAATCAGAGGAAGGCCTTATACATGTGTGCCAGGTTTGAAGTGCCTAGGTCAAAATATGAGCATTCTCTAGGCCTGATTATCACCTAATTGGATGAAACTGTGCCTATTCTAATGTGCAACACATTTCCAGCAATTTCTCAGCAATGCTTTGCATGACAGGTTCCAAACTGTAGTATGTTCATCACAGGCATAGGTGCTTACTGTGTACCTAGTTTCGAGTCACTGCTGCCTTTCCTTATCCAAAGGTCAAAGGTCACTTGTATGTATGTGTACATAAAGCCTCTTAACTTGTGAAAAAATCACTTCCTCTTGGATTTTCATGCTGATTTTGCACTATGTTGCACAGTTTCAAGCACTGATTAAGACTCAACTTGTTCCAGTTCGTTAGCCACTTGCTAAAGCTAAGTAGCTAACTGAGTAGAGTAGAGACATGAAACTTTGCACACATGTCCACTGTCCAGAGTTGATGTTCTGAGCCAATTTTGGAAGTGTTTGGCCATTCTGTGTCTGAATTGCACAGGCTTGAATGTGGAAAAGCGGCAACGCTTGATGGGCCGCCATTCGGAGGGCGAAGGGCCGACAGCCACCCAACTGATGCCGATCTGCTCAGCCGGAGCCCCCGAACAACATATTAAAATTTCAGCCACGTGCGACATCCGCAAAGGTTCGAGGCCCAAACCAGCCTGTCTGACCTGACGGCCTGTGTTTCTGAGACCCTCACACCCATTTTGCTGCTGGGAAATTTGGCCCACTTTGATCCAGGGGGCTGATTTTCATATATGTGTGTCAGGGACTGCTCCCCTATATGTGCACCGAGTTTGAGGTGTCTGGGTCAAAAAATGTGGATTTTGTAGCCTCAAACACTTTCATGAGGGGCAGAAATCTGACGGCGGATGTCCCCTGTCTGATTTGCAACACATTTTCCAGCAATTCTCAGCTATACTTTGACACAGAGGCACCAAATTCACAGGACTCAATCAGAGGAAGGCCTTATACATGTGTGCCAGGTTTGAAGTGCCATGGTCAAAAAATGGGCATTTGGTGGGCCTTAAAATGGTGTGGGGTGCAGAAATCTGAGGAGAACTGTGCCAAACTGATTTACCATATTTCCAGCAATTTCTCAGCAATACTTTGACACACAGGCACCAAATTCACAGGACTCAATCAGAGGAAGGCCTTATACATGTGTGCCAGGTGTGAAGTGCCTAGGTCAAATTATGAGCATTCTCTAGGCCTGATTATCACCTAATTGGATGAAACTGTGCCTATTCTAATGTGCAACACATTTCCAGCAATTTCTCAGCAATGCTTTGCATGACAGGTTCCAAACTGTAGTATGTTCATCACAGGCATAGGTGCTTACTGTGTACCTAGTTTGGAGTCACTGCTGCCTTTCCTTATCCAAAGGTCAAAGGTCACTTGTATGTATGTGTACATAAGGCCTCTTAACTTGTGAAAAAATCACTTCCTCTTGGATTTTCATGCTGATTTTGCACTATGTTGCACAGTTTCAAGCACTGATTAAGACTCAACTTGTTCCAGTTCGTTAGCCACTTGCTAAAGCTAAGTAGCTAACTGAGTGGAGTAGAGACATGAAACTTTGCACACATGTCCACTGTCCAGAGTTGATGTTCTGAGCCAATTTTGAAAGTGTTTGGCCATTCTGTGTCTGAATTGCACAGGCTTGAATGTGGAAAAGCGGCAACGCTTGATGGGCCGCCATTCGGAGGGCGAAGGGCCGACAGCCACCCAACTGATGCCGATCTGCTCAGCCGGAGCCCCCGAACAACATATTAAAATTTCAGCCACGTGCGACATCCGCAAAGGTTCGAGGCCCAAACCGGCCTGTCTGACCTGACGGCCTGTGTTTCTGAGACCCTCACACCCATTTTGCTGCTGGGAAATTTGGCCCACTTTGATCCAGGGGGCTGATTTTCATATATGTGTGTCAGGGACTGCTCCCCTATATGTGCACCGAGTTTGAGGTGTCTGGGTCAAAAAATGTGGATTTTGTAGCCTCAAACACTTTCATGAGGGGCAGAAATCTGACGGCGATGTCCCCTGTCTGATTTGCAACACATTTTCCAGCAATTCTCAGCTATACTTTGACACAGAGGCACCAAATTCACAGGACTCAATCAGAGGAAGGCCTTATACATGTGTGCCAGGTTTGAAGTGCCATGGTCAAAAAATGGGCATTTGGTGGGCCTTAAAATGGTGTGGGGTGCAGAAATCTGAGGAGAACTGTGCCAAACTGATTTACCATATTTCCAGCAATTTCTCAGCAATACTTTGACACACAGGCACCAAATTCACAGGACTCAATCAGAGGAAGGCCTTATACATGTGTGCCAGGTGTGAAGTGCCTAGGTCAAATTATGAGCATTCTCTAGGCCTGATTATCACCTAATTGGATGAAACTGTGCCTATTCTAATGTGCAACACATTTCCAGCAATTTCTCAGCAATGCTTTGCATGACAGGTTCCAAACTGTAGTATGTTCATCACAGGCATAGGTGCTTACTGTGTACCTAGTTTGGAGTCACTGCTGCCTTTCCTTATCCAAAGGTCAAAGGTCACTTGTATGTATGTGTACATAAGGCCTCTTAACTTGTGAAAAAAATCACTTCCTCTTGGATTTTCATGCTGATTTTGCACTATGCTGCACAGTTTCAAGCACTGAAACTTACTTACTGCTGACGTACTGCTGACAGTAATATTGTGCTAATTAATGCTAACAGATTTGAAAAACCCATTGTATTTCAATGGGAGGTGAGTTGGAGTGTCCCTGGTCTGCTGACAGTAGCATTGTGCTAATTAATGCTAACAGGTTTGAAAAAAAAACACTTAATTGGTATGGAGGTTCCCAAACCTTATTTGGAGTGTCCTACATCTGCCTGTCAGATCCGGGACACTCCAAGTGTCCCTGTACTGCTGACAGTAATATTGTGCTAATTAATGCTAACACATTTGAAAAACCCATTGTATTTCAATGGAAGGTGAGTTGGAGTGTCCCTGGTCTGCTGACAGTAGCATTGTGCTAATTAATGCTAACAGGTTTGAAAAAAAACACTTAATTGGTATGGAGGTTCCCAAACCTGATTTGGAGTGTCCTACATCTGCCTGTCAGATCCGGGACACTCCAAGTGTCCCTGTACTGCTGACAGTAATATTGTGCTAATTAATGCTAACACATTTGAAAAACCCATTGTATTTCAATGGGAGGTGAGTTGGAGTGTCCCTGGTCTGCTGACAGTAGCATTGTGCTAATTAATGCTAACAGGTTTGAAAAAAAACACTTAATTGGTATGGAGGTTCCCAAACCTGATTTGGAGTGTCCTACATCTGCCTGTCAGATCCGGGACACTCCAAGTGTCCCTGTACTGCTGACAGTAATATTGTGCTAATTAATGCTAACACATTTGAAAAACCCATTGTATTACAATGGGAGGTGAGTTGGAGTGTCCCTGGTCTGCTGACAGTAGCATTGTGCTAATTAATGCTAACAGGTTTGAAAAAAAACACTTAATTGGTATGGAGGTTCCCAAT
>NW_021144816.1:169918-174918 GCF_900634625.1 Parambassis ranga | reverse complement strand
GGTAAGGGCAGGGTGCCTGCCCGAGTATGGTGCGCCCTACACGGCCGCCAGCCATCTCTCCCTGCCTCCCGGAGCTCCAGTGGACTACCAGGGGCATCAGAAAAATAAAAAAAATATTCTCCACCTCCAGAGAGACAGGGGGGTAAGGGCAGGGTGCCTGCCCGAGTATGGTGCGCCCTACACGGCCACCAGCCATCTCTCCCTCCCTCCCGGAGCTCCAGCGGACTACCAGGGGCATCAGAAAAATAAAAAAAAATATTCTCCACCTCCAGAGAGACAGAGGGGTAAGGGCAGGGTGCCTGCCCGAGTATGGTGCGCCCTACACGGCCACCAGCCATCTCTCCCTCCCTCCCGGAGCTCCAGCGGACTACCAGGGGCATCAGAAAAATAAAAAAAATATTCTCCACCTCCAGAGAGACAGGGGGGTAAGGGCAGGGTGCCTGCCCGAGTATGGTGCGCCCTACACGGCCGCCAGCCATTTCTCCCTCCCTCCCGGAGCTCCAGTGGACTACCAGGGGCATCAGAAAAATAAAAAAAATATTCTCCACCTCCAGAGAGACAGGGGGGTAAGGGCAGGGTGCCTGCCCGAGTATGGTGCGCCCTACACGGCCGCCAGCCATCTCTCCCTGCCTCCCGGAGCTCCAGTGGACTACCAGGGGCATCAGAAAAATAAAAAAAATATTCTCCACCTCCAGAGAGACAGGGGGGTAAGGGCAGGGTGCCTGCCCGAGTATGGTGCGCCCTACACGGCCACCAGCCATCTCTCCCTCCCTCCCGGAGCTCCAGCGGACTACCAGGGGCATCAGAAAAATAAAAAAAAAAATTCTCCACCTCCAGAGAGACAGGGGGGTAAGGGCAGGGTGTCTGCCCGAGTATGGTGCGCCCTACACGGCCACCAGCCATCTCTCCCTCCCTCCCGGAGCTCCAGCGGACTTTCAGCGACGGGAGCGGGCAAGGTCTCTGCGCTCCCGTCGCTGGGCACTTAGAAAATATTCTGAGAAGTGCTCAGCGACGGGAGCGGGGAAGGTCTCTGCGCTCCCGTCGCTAAACACTTCTCAGAATATTTTCTAAGTGCCCAGCGACGGGAGCGGGCAAGGTCTCTGCGCTCCCGTCGCTGGGCACTTAGAAAATATTCAGAGAAGTGCCCAGCGACGGGAGCGGGGAAGGTCTCTGCGCTCCCGTCGCTAAACACTTCTCAGAATATTTTCTAAGTGCCCAGCGACGGGAGCGGGCAAGGTCTCTGCGCTCCCGTCGCTGGGCACTTAGAAAATATTCAGAGAAGTGCCCAGCGACGGGAGCGGGGAAGGTCTCTGCGCTCCCGTCGCTAAACACTTCTCTGAATATTTTCTAAGTGCCCAGCGACGGGAGCGGGCAAGGTCTCTGCGCTCCCG
The DNA here is from genome assembly GCF_900634625.1 of Parambassis ranga. Taxonomy (NCBI): domain Eukaryota; kingdom Metazoa; phylum Chordata; class Actinopteri; family Ambassidae; genus Parambassis; species Parambassis ranga. Next base: position 173,527 of record NW_021144816.1, on the reverse strand, counting down.
TCGCTGGGCACTTAGAAAATATTCAGAGAAGTGCCCAGCGACGGGAGCGGGGAAGGTCTCTGCGCTCCCGTCGCTAAACACTTCTCTGAATATTTTCTAAGTGCCCAGCGACGGGAGCGGGCAAGGTCTCTGCGCTCCCGTCGCTGGGCACAGGAGCGCAGAGACCTTCCCCGCTCCCGTCGCTGAAAAACTGCGGAGTCACAGAAACACTGTCTGCACCATTATAGGGACACACGTTTCGGAAACAGAAGCTCCATAGGTTACATCTAACGAGCTTTACGCCAGTCATGGAGGCCCTCCCCGGGGTACATTGGCAAGGCTGGGTCCCTCTCACACTGGAGCTTCTGTGACTTCCAGGAGAGGAGAGGGGACGCACGGGGGGAGGGCTGTGTGGCCGGGCATGGGCCACCCCTGGCGGCCACGGAGGTCGGCTCTCCCGGGGGTGGTGCTGGAGCTAAGGCGAGTACCAGGAGAGGCCAGGGGGCTCGCGGGGGATGTGTGGCCGGGCATGTGCCACCCCTGGCGGCCACGGAGGATGGCTCTCACGGGGGTGGTGCTGGAGCTAAGGCGAGTACCAGGAGAGGCCAGGGGGCGCGCGGGGGATGTGTGGCCGGGCATGGGCCACCCTGCTGGGCATGGAGGGTTGCTCTCTCGGGGGTGATGCTGGAGCTAAGGGGGACATCCAGGGGCAGGGTTAGGGTTAGGGTTAGGCCGGGCACGGGCAACCCTGCTGGGCATAGGGGGTTGCTGTCTCGGGGGGGTGATGCTGGAGCTAAGGGGGGGACATCCAGGGGCAGGGTTAGGGTTAGGGTTAGGCCGGGCACGGGCAACCCTGCTGGGCATAGGGGGTTGCTGTCTCGGGGGGGTGATGCTGGAGCTAAGGGGGACATCCAGGGGCAGGGTTAGGGTTAGGGTTAGGCCGGCACGGGCAACCCTGCTGGGCATAGGGGGTTGCTGTCTCGGGGGTAATGCTGGAGCTAAGGGGGACATCCAGGGGCAGGGTTAGGGTTAGGGTTAGGGTTAGGGTTAGGGTGGCCGGGCACGGGCAACCCTGCTGGGCATAGGGGGTTGCTGTCTCGGGGGTGATGCTGGAGCTAAGGGGACATCCAGGGGCAGGGTTAGGGTTAGGGTTAGGGTGGCCGGGCACGGGCAACCCTGCTGGGCATAGGGGGTTGCTGTCTCGGGGTGATGCTGGAGCTAAGGGGGACATCCAGGGGCAGGGTTAGGGTTAGGGTTAGGTGGCCGGGCACGGGCAACCCTGCTGGGCATAGGGGGTTTGCTGTCTCGGGGTGATGCTGGAGCTAAGGGGACATCCAAGGTTAGGGTTAGGGTTAGGGTTAGGGTTAGGGTGGCCGGGCACGGGCAACCCTGCTGGGCATAGGGGGTTGCTGTCTCGGGGGTGATGCTGGAGCTAAGGGGACATCCAGGGGCAGGGTTAGGGTTAGGGTTAGGGTGGCCGGGCACGGGCAACCCTGCTGGGCATAGGGGGTTGCTGTCTCGGGGGTGATGCTGGAGCTAAGGGGGACATCCAGGGGCAGGGTTAGGGTTAGGGTTAGGCCGGGCACGGGCAACCCTGCTGGGCATAGGGGGTTGCTGTCTCGGGGGTGATGCTGGAGCTAAGGGGGACATCCAGGGGCAGGGTTAGGGTTAGGGTTAGGGTGGCCGGGCACGGGCAACCCTGCTGGGCATAGGGGGTTGCTGTCTCGGGGGTGATGCTGGAGCTAAGGGCCCAGCGACGGGAGCGGGGGAGGTCTCTGCGCTCCCGTCGCTGGGCACTTAGAAAAATTTTCCAAAGTCGTTTCGTGCCCCTGGTACACTCTTCCATTACATTGCATTATGGTACCAGGGGCACGAGAAAAAGTTGAGAATTTTTCAAAGTGCCCAGCGACGGAAGCGGGGAAGGTCTCTGCGCTAGGCGGGAAAAATCAACCTGGTTGGCGGTTTTGTTGCGGGGTCACAGAAACACCGTCTGCACCATTACAGGGACACAGCTTTCGGAAACAGAAGCTCCATAGGTTACATCTAAAGAGCTTCACCCCAGTCATGGAGGCCCTCCCCGGGGTACATTGGCAACGCTGGGTCCCTCTCACACTGGAGCTTTTGTGACTTCCAGGAGAGGAGGAGGAGGGTGGGGATGTGTGGCCGGGCACGGGCAACCCTGCTGGGCATGGAGGGTTGCTCTCTCGGGGGGTGATGCTGGAGCTAAGGGGGACATCCAGGGCAGGGTTAGGGTTAGGCTGGCCGGGCACGGGCAACCCTGCTGGGCATAGGGGGTTGCTGTCTCGGGGGTGATGCTGGAGCTAAGGGGGGCATCCAAGGTTAGGGTTAGGGTTAGGCTGGCCGGGCACGGGCAACCCTGCTGGGCATGGGGGGTTGCTCTCTCGGGGGTGATGCTGGAGCTAAGGGGGACATCCAAGGTTAGGGTTAGGGTTAGGCTGGCCGGGCACGGGCAACCCTGCTGGGCATAGGGGGTTGCTGTCTCGGGGGTGATGCTGGAGCTAAGGGGGACATCCAGGGGCAGGGTTAGGGTTAGGGCTAGGCCGGGCACGGGCAACCCTGCTGGGCATGGGGGGTCGCTCTCTCGGGGGTGATGCTGGAGCTAAGGGGGACATCCATGGTTAGGGTTAGGGTTATGCTGGCCGGGCACGGGCAACCCTGCTGGGCATAGGGGGTTGCTGTCTCGGGGGTGATGCTGGAGCTAAGGGGGACATCCAGGGTTAGGGTTAGGCCGGGCACGGGCAACCCCGCTGGGCATGGGGGGTTGCTCTCTCGGGGGTGATGCTGGAGCTAAGGGGGACATCCAGGGTTAGGGTTAGGGTTAGGCTGGCCGGGCACGGGCAACCCCGCTGGGCATAGGGGGTTGCTGTCTCGGGGGTGATGCTGGAGCTAAGGTGGACATCCAGGGCAGGGTTAGGGTGTACCAGGGGGCACGAAAGAGATTTGAGTAATTCTTCCAAGTGCCCAGCGACGGGAGCGGGGAAGGTCTCTGCGCTCCCGTCGCTGGGCACTTAGTCTCAGAAAATCAGTGCTGGAGGGTGAAAAAGTTTCAAAGTGCCCAGCGACGGGAGCGGGGAAGGTCTCTGCGCTCCCGTCGCTGGGCACTTAGTCAGAAAAATCAGTGCTGGAGGTGGAAAAAGTTTCAAAGTGCCCAGCGACGGGAGCGGGGAAGGTCTCTGCGCTCCCGTCGCTGGGCACTTAGTCTCAGAAAATCAGTGCTGGAGGTGGAAAAAGTTTCAAAGTGCCCAGCGACGGGAGCGGGGAAGGTCTCTGCGCTCCCGTCGCTGGGCACTTAGTCAGAAAAATCAGTGCTGGAGGTGGAAAAAGTTTCAAAGTGCCCAGCGACGGGAGCGGGGAAGGTCTCTGCGCTCCCGTCGCTGGGCACTTAGTCTCAGAAAATCACTGCTGGAGGTGGAAAAAGTTTCAAAGTGCCCAGCGACGGGAGCGGGGAAGGTCTCTGCGCTCCCGTCGCTGGGCACTTAGTCAGAAAAATCAGTGCTGGAGGTGGAAAAAGTTTCAAAGTGCCCAGCGACGGGAGCGGGGAAGGTCTCTGCGCTCCCGTCGCTGGGCACTTAGTCTCAGAAAATCAGTGCTGGAGGGTGAAAAAGTGCC
>NW_021144816.1:132418-164918 GCF_900634625.1 Parambassis ranga | reverse complement strand
TGCCGCCAGGGCGGGGACCGGCCCACGTACAACGGGCGCAAGGGGTCGGCGGCGATGTCGGCTACCCACCCGACCCGTCTTGAAACACGGACCAAGAAGTCTAACGCACGCGCGAGTCAGAGGGTGAAGCAAACCCCGCGGCGCAATGAAAGTGAGGGGCGGCGCGCGCCGCCTGAGGTGGGATCCCGGGCCCCCCGAGGTCCGGGCGCACCACCGGCCCGTCTCGCCCGCTCCGTCGGGGAGGTGGAGCTTGAGCGCGTGCGATAGGACCCGAAAGATGGTGAACTATGCCTGGGCAGGGCGAAGCCAGAGGAAACTCTGGTGGAGGCCCGTAGCGGTCCTGACGTGCAAATCGGTCGTCCGACCTGGGTATAGGGGCGAAAGACTAATCGAACCATCTAGTAGCTGGTTCCCTCCGAAGTTTCCCTCAGGACATCTAGGTCCAGGAAGGGGTCGACCCCGGACTCGCCATCTGATTTGGGACACTCGCCTGTAACGCACCCATAGATCCACCAGGTGGTGCAGTGTCGGTGCCCTGGTTTGATGGGAAGTGTCCCAAATCTTCCCGGCTACGGTTGTGACACTTGGGACATTTCGAATCAGGCTTGTGGACCCTTAATTGGACCTTAATTGAACTCAATGCTGTCAGCAGACCAGGGACACTTGGAGTGTCCCAGATCTGACAGGCAGATGTAGGACACTCCAAATCAGGTTTGGGAACCTCCATACCAATTAAGTGTTTTTTTTCAAACCTGTTAGCATTAATTAGCACAATGCTACTGTCAGCAGACCAGGGACACTCCAAATCAGGTTTGTGAACCTCCCATTGAAATACAATGGGTTTTTCAAACCTGTTAGCATTAATTAGCACAATGCTACTGTCAGCAGACCAGGGACACTCCAAATCAGGTTTGGGAACCTCCTATTCCAATTAAGTGTTTTTTTTTCAAACCTGTTAGCATTAATTAGCACAATGCTACTGTCAGCAGACCAGAGACACTCCAAATCACCTCCCATTGAAATACAATGGGTTTTTCAAATGTGATAGCATTAATTAGCACAATGCTACTGTCAGCAGACCAGGGACACTTGGAGTGTCCCGGATCTGACAGGCAGATGTAGGACACTCCAAATCAGGTTTGGGAACCTCCATACCAATTAAGTGTTTTTTTTTCAAACCTGTTAGCATTAATTAGCACAATGCTACTGTCAGCAGACCAGAGACACTCCAAATCACCTCCCATTGAAATACAATGGGTTTTTCAAATGTGATAGCATTAATTAGCACAATGCTACTGTCAGCAGACCAGGGACACTTGGAGTGTCCCGGATCTGACAGGCAGATGTAGGACACTCCAAATCAGGTTTGGGAACCTCCATACCAATTAAGTGTTTTTTTTCAAACCTGTTAGCATTAATTAGCACAATGCTACTGTCAGCAGACCAGAGACACTCCAAATCACCTCCCATTGAAATACAATGGGTTTTTCAAATGTGATAGCATTAATTAGCACAATGCTACTGTCAGCAGACCAGGGACACTTGGAGTGTCCCGGATCTGACAGGCAGATGTAGGACACTCCAAATCAGGTTTGGGAACCTCCATACCAATTAAGTGTTTTTTTTTCAAACCTGTTAGCATTAATTAGCACAATGCTACTGTCAGCAGACCAGAGACACTCCAAATCACCTCCCATTGAAATACAATGGGTTTTTCAAATGTGATAGCATTAATTAGCACAATGCTACTGTCAGCAGACCAGGGACACTTGGAGTGTCCCGGATCTGACAGGCAGATGTAGGACACTCCAAATCAGGTTTGGGAACCTCCATACCAATTAAGTGTTTTTTTTTCAAACCTGTTAGCATTAATTAGCACAATGCTACTGTCAGCAGACCAGAGACACTCCAAATCACCTCCCATTGAAATACAATGGGTTTTTCAAATGTGATAGCATTAATTAGCACAATGCTACTGTCAGCAGACCAGGGACACTTGGAGTGTCCCGGATCTGACAGGCAGATGTAGGACACTCCAAATCAGGTTTGGGAACCTCCATACCAATTAAGTGTTTTTTTTTTCAAACCTGTTAGCATTAATTAGCACAATGCTACTGTCAGCAGACCAGAGACACTCCAAATCACCTCCCATTGAAATACAATGGGTTTTTCAAATGTGTTAGCATTAATTAGCACAATATTACTGTCAGCAGAACAGGGACACTTGGAGTGTCCCGGATCTGACAGGCAGATGTAGGACACTCCAAATCAGGTTTGGGAACCTCCATACCAATTAAGTGTTTTTTTTTCAAACCTGTTAGCATTAATTAGCACAATGCTACTGTCAGCAGACCAGGGACACTCCAACTCACCTCCCATTGAAATACAATGGGTTTTTCAAATGTGTTAGCATTAATTAGCACAATATTACTGTCAGCAGTACACGGGACACTTGGAGTGTCCCGGATCTGACAGGCAGATGTAGGACACTCCAAATCAGGTTTGGGAACCTCCATACCAATTAAGTGTTTTTTTTTCAAACCTGTTAGCATTAATTAGCACAATGCTACTGTCAGCAGACCAGGGACACTCCAACTCACCTCCCATTGAAATACAATGGGTTTTTCAAATGTGTTAGCATTAATTAGCACAATATTACTGTCAGCAGTACAGGGACACTTGGAGTGTCCCGGATCTGACAGGCAGATGTAGGACACTCCAAATCAGGTTTGGGAACCTCCATACCAATTAAGTGTTGTTTTTTCAAACCTGTTAGCATTAATTAGCACAATGCTACTGTCAGCAGACCAGAGACACTCCAAATCACCTCCCATTGAAATACAATGGGTTTTTCAAATGTGTTAGCATTAATTAGCACAATATTGCTGTCAGAAGAACAGGGACACTTGGAGTGTCCCGGATCTGACAGGCAGATGTAGGACACTCCAAATCAGGTTTGGGAACCTCCATACCAATTAAGTGTTTTTTTTCAAACCTGTTAGCATTAATTAGCACAATGCTACTGTCAGCAGACCAGGGACACTCCAACTCACCACCCATTGAAATACAATGGGTTTTTCAAATGTGTTAGCATTAATTAGCACAATATTACTGTCAGCAGTACACGGACACTTGGAGTGTCCCGGATCTGACAGGCAGATGCAGGACACTCCAAATCAGGTTTGGGAACCTCCATACCAATTAAGTGTTTTTTTTCAAACCTGTTAGCATTAATTAGCACAATGCTACTGTCAGCAGACCAGGGACACTCCAACTAACCTCCCATTGAAATACAATGGGTTTTTCAAATGTGTTAGCATTAATTAGCACAATATTACTGTCAGCAGTACAGGGACACTTGGAGTGTCCCGGATCTGACAGGCAGATGTAGGACACTCCAAATCAGGATTGGGAACCTCCATACCAATTAAGTGTTTTTTTTCAAACCTGTTAGCATTAATTAGCACAATGCTACTGTCAGCAAACCAGGATTTGACCAGATTTGGATTCTCGAACTTTTGCGGATGTCGCACGTGGCTGAAATTTTAATATGTTGTTCGAGGGCTCCAGGTGAGTAGATCGGCATCAGTTGGGTGGCTGTCGGACCTTCGCCCTCTGAATGGCGGCCCATCAAGCGTTGCTGCTTTTCCACATTCAAGCCTGCGCCATTCAGACACAGAATGGCAAAACACTTTCAAAATTGGCTCAGATCATCAACTCTGGACAGTGGACATGTGTGCAAAGTTTCATGTCTCTACTCCACTCAGTTAGCTACTTGGCTTTAGCAAGTGGCTAACGAACTGGAACAAGTTGAGTCTTAATCAGTGCTTGAAACTGTGCAACATAGTGCAAAATCAGTATGAAAATCCAAGAGGAAGTGATTTTTTTACAAGTTAAGAGGCCTTATGTACACATACATACAAGTGACCTTTGACCTTTGGATAAGGAAAGGCAGCAGTGACTCCAAACTAGGTACACAGTAAGCACCTATGCCTGTGATGAACATACTACAGTTTGGAACCTGTCATGCAAAGCATTGCTGAGAAATTGCTGGAAATATGTTGCACATTAGAATAGGGACAGTTTCATCCAATTAGGTGATAATCAGGCCTAGAAAATGCTCATAATTTGACCTAGGCACTTCAAACCTGGCACACATGTATAAGGCCTTCCTCTGATTGAGTCCTGTGAATTTGGTGCCTGTGTGTCAATGTATTGCTGAGAAATTGCTGGAAATATGGTAAATCAGTTTGGCACAGTTCTCCTCAGATTTCTGCACCCCACACCATTTTAAGGCCCACCAAATGCCCATTTTTTGACCATGGCACTTCAAACTTGGTACACATGTATAAGGCCTTCCTCTGATTGAGTCCTGTGAATTTGGTGCCTCTGTGTCAAAGTATAGCTGAGAATTGCTGGAAAATGTGTTGCAAATCAGACAGGGGACATCCGCCATCAGATTTCTGCACCTCATGAAAGTGTTTGAGGCTACAAAATCCAAATTTTTTGACCCAGACACCTCAAACTCGGTGCACATATAGGGGAGCAGTCCCTGACACACATATATGAAAATCAGCCCCCTGGATCAAAGTGGGCCAAATTTCCCAGCAGCAAAATGGGTGTGAGGGTCAGGTCAGACAGGCCGGTTTGGGCCTCGAACCTTTGCCGATGTCGCACGTGGCTGAAATTTTAATATGTTGTTCGGGGGCTCTGGCTGAGCAGATCGGCATCAGTTGGGTGGCTGTCGGACCTTCGCCCTCCGAATGGCGGCCCATCAAGCGTTGCCGCTTTTCCACATTCAAGCCTGCGCCATTCAGACACAGAATGGCCAAACACCTCCAACATTGGATCAGAACATTAATTCCTAGCCCTGGACATGTCTGAAAAGTTTCATGTCTCTACTCCACTAAGTTTGCTACTTAGCTTTAGCAAGTGAGTAATGAGCTGCAACAGGTTGAGTCTTAATCAGTGCTTGAAACTGTGCAACATAGTCCAAAATCAGCATAAAATTCCAAGAAGAAGTGATTTTTTATGAATTATGACGCCTTATGTATAGATATATACCCGTGACCTTTGACCTTTGAATAAGGAAAGGCAGCAGTGACTCCAAACTTGGTACACGGCAAGCACCTATGCCTGTGATGAACATACTACAGTTTGGAACCTGTGTCTCACTACCAATGTTGCGTGACCACCCGGGATAAACCCGGTGAGGCCACTGGCAACCAGAGTGGCAAAGTATCTACCGGAATATAGCGCGCCCCACACGGCCGCCAGCCATCTCTCCCTCCCTGCTGGAGCTCCCTGGTAGTCTGATAGAGCTCCAGATGTTGCTCAAAAGTATGAGCATGGTGGTGCAATGTTTCAGCTATTCACTGCACTGTAAAATGTAATAGGCTGACACTACGTCCCTGTATGGAGGGACCATGAGTGAAGGTGGTGGACTGATGGTGCAAATCATGACGTGTGTCTTGTGAATCTGTCTTCACTCAGTTTGTTAGTTAAGGTTACTAGAGGCTGATGAATTTAATACTTTTTATATTAGAACGTTTTATTAACTAAATGTAACTTGGTAGAGTCTACAATATAAGCACATATGAGTTAAGACCGGCCGCCAGCCATCTCTCCCTCCCTCCCAGAGCTCCAGCAGACTACCACGGGCATCAGAAAAATATATAAAAATAAAAATAAAAATTATCCACCCTCAGAGAGACAGGGAGGCAAGGGCAAAGTGTCTGCCCGAGTATAGTGTGCCCTACACGGCCGACAGCCATCTCTCCCTCCCTGCTGGAGCTCCCTGGTAGTCTGATAGAGCTCCAGATGTTGCTCAAAAGTATGAGCAACATCAGGTGAGGGTGGGGGGTTAACACAGCCACCCAAACCATGTGTTGTTCTGATGTTAACACGTACACATGTATAGCCTAACAGCCCCCCTCACTGACGGTGCAATGTTTCAGCTATTCACTGCACTGTAAAATGTAATAGGCTGACACTACGTCCCTGTATGGAGGGACCATGAGTGAAGGTGGTGGACTGATGGTGCAAATCATGACGTGTGTCTTGTGAATCTGTCTTCACTCAGTTTGTTAGTTAAGGTTACTAGAGGCTGATGAATTTAATACTTTTTATATTAGAACGTTTTATTAACTAAATGTAACTTGGTAGAGTCTACAATATAAGCACATATGAGTTAAGACCGGCCGCCAGCCATCTCTCCCTCCCTCCCAGAGCTCCAGCAGACTACCACGGGCATCAGAAAAATATATAAAATAAAATAAAAATTATCCACCCTCAGAGAGACAGGGAGGCAAGGGCAAAGTGTCTGCCCGAGTATAGTGTGCCCTACACGGCCGACAGCCATCTCTCCCTCCCTGCTGGAGCTCCCTGGTAGTCTGATAGAGCTCCAGATGTTGCTCAAAAGTATGAGCAACATCAGGTGAGGGTGGGGGGTTAACACAGCCACCCAAACCATGTGTTGTTCTGATGTTAACACGTACACATGTATAGCCTAACAGCCCCCCTCACTGACGGTGCAATGTTTCAGCTATTCACTGCACTGTAAAATGTAATAGGCTGACACTACGTCCCTGTATGGAGGGACCATGAGTGAAGGTGGTGGACTGATGGTGCAAATCATGACGTGTGTCTTGTGAATCTGTCTTCACTCAGTTTGTTAGTTAAGGTTACTAGAGGCTGATGAATTTAATACTTTTTATATTAGAACGTTTTATTAACTAAATGTAACTTGGTAGAGTCTACAATATAAGCACATATGAGTTAAGACCGGCCGCCAGCCATCTCTCCCTCCCTCCCAGAGCTCCAGCAGACTACCAGGGGCATCAGAAAAAAAATAAAAATAAAAAAAAATTATCCACCTCCAGAGAGACAGGGAGGCAATGGCAAAGTGTCTGCCTGAGTATAGTGTGCCCAATCCCCATTGGAGGTTCACAAACCTGATTTGGAATGTCCTACATCTGCCTATCAGATCCGGGACACTCCAAGTGTCCCAATCACCAATGGAGGTTCACAAACCTGATTTGGAGTGTCCCTGGTCTGCTGACAGTAGCATTATGCTAATAAATGCTAACACTTTTGAAAAACCCATTGTATTTCAATGGGAGGTTCACAAACCTGATTTGGAGTGTCCCTGGTCTGCTAACAGTAGCATTGTGCTAATTAATGCTAACAGGTTGGAAAAAACCACTTAATTGGAATGGGAGGTTCCACCTCCAGAGAGACAGGGGGGGAAGGGCAGAGTGTCTGCCCGAGTATGGTGCGCCCTATAAGGCCGCCAGCCATCTCTCCCTCCCTCCCGGAGCTCCAGCAGACTACCAGGGGAATCAGAAAAAAAAAAAAAATTATCCACCTCCAGAGAGACAGGGGGGGAAGGGCAGAGTGTCTGCCCGAGTATGGTGCGCCCTACACGGCCGCCAGCCATCTCTCCCTCCATCCCGGAGCTCCAGCGGACTACCAGGGGCATCAGAAAAAAAAAAAAAAATATCCACCTCCAGAGAGACAGGGGGGGAAGGGCAGAGTGTCTGCCCGAGTATGGTGCGCCCTACACGGCCGCCAGCCATCTCTCCCTCCCACCCGGAGCTCCAGCTGACTACCAGGGGCATCAGAAAAAAAAAAAAATTATCCACCTCCAGAGAGACAGGGGGGGGGGGGGCAGAGTGTCTGCCCGAGTATGGTGCGCCCTACACGGCCGCCAGCCATCTCTCCCTCCCTCCCGGAGCTCCAGCGGACTACCAGGGGCATCAGAAAAAAAAAAAAAAATATCCACCTCCAGAGAGACAGGGGGGGAAGGGCAGAGTGTCTGCCCGAGTATGGTGCGCCCTACACGGCCGCCAGCCATCTCTCCCTCCCACCCGGAGCTCCAGCTGACTACCAGGGGCATCAGAAAAAAAAAAAAATTATCCACCTCCAGAGAGACAAGGGGGGGGGGGGGGGCAGAGTGTCTGCCCGAGTATGGTGCGCCCTACACGGCCGCCAGCCATCTCTCCCTCCCTCCCGGAGCTCCAGCAGACTACCAGGGGCATCAGTAAAAAAAAATGAAATAAAATTATCCACCTCCAGAGAGACAGGGGGGGAAGGGCAGAGTGTCTGCCCGAGTATGGTGCGCCCTACACGGCCGCCAGCCATCTCTCCCTCCCACCCGGAGCTCCAGCTGACTACCAGGGGCATCAGGAAAAAAAAAAAAAATTATCCACCTCCAGAGTGACAGGGGGGGAAGGGCAGATTGTCTGCCTGAGTATGGATCGCCACACCAGGCCACCAGCCATCTCTCCCTCCCTCCCGGAGCTCCAGCAGACTTCCAGGGAGCTCCCTCTCCGTCCCTCCCTCCGTGTATAAACGGCCGCCAGCCATCTCTCCATCCCTCCTGGATCTCCCTGGTAGTCTGCTGGAGCTCCGGGAGGGAGGGAGAGATGGCTGGCGACCGTTTATACACGGAGGGAGGGAGGGAGAGGGAGCTCCCTGGAAGTCTGCTGGAGCTCCGGGAGGGAGGGAGAGATGGCTGGCGGCCTGGTGTGGCGCACCATACTCGGGCAGACACTGCCCTTCCCCCCCTGTCTCTCTGGAGGTGGATAATTTTTTTTTTTTTTTTTTCCTGATTCCCCTGGTAGTCTGCTGGAGCTCCGGGAGGGAGGGAGAGATGGCTGGCGGCCGTGTAGGGCGCACCATACTCGGGCAGACACTCTGCCCTTCCCCCCCTGTCTCTCTGGAGGTGGATAATTTTTTTTTTTTTTTCTTCCTGATTCCCCTGGTAGTCTGCTGGAGCTCCGGGAGGGAGGGAGAGATGGCTGGCGGCCGTATAGGGCGCACCATACTCGGGCAGACACTCTGTCCTCCCCCCCCTGTCTCTCTGGAGGTGGATAATTTTTTTTTTTTTTTTCTGATGCCCCTGGTAGTCTGCTGGAGCTCCGGGAGGGTGGGAGAGATGGCTGGCGGCCGTGTAGGGCGCACCATACTCGGGCAGACACTCTGCCTTTCCCCCCCTGTCTCTCTGGAGGTGGATGATTTTTTTTTTTTTTTCTTCCTGATTCCCCTGGTAGTCTGCTGGAGCTCCGGGAGGGAGGGAGAGATGGCTGGCGGCCGTGTAGGGCGCACCATACTCGGGCAGACACTCTGTCCTCCCCCCCCCTGTCTCTCTGGAGGTGGATATTTTTTTTTTTTTTTTTTCTGATGCCCCTGGTAGTCTGCTGGAGCTCCGGGAGGGAGGGAGAGATGGCTGGCGGCCGTGCAGGGCGCACCATACTCGGGCAGACACTCTGCCCTTCCCCCCCTGTCTCTCTGGAGGTGGATAATTTTTTTTTTTTTTTCTGATTCTCCTGGTAGTCTGCTGGAGCTCCGGGAGGGAGGGAGAGATGGCTGGCGGCCGTGTAGGGCGCACCATACTCGGGCAGACACTCTGCCCTTCCCCCCCTGTCTCTCTGGAGGTGGATAATTTTTTTTTTTTTTCTGATGCCCCTGGTAGTCTGCTGGAGCTCCGGGAGGGAGGGAGAGATGGCTGGCGGCCGTGTAGGGCGCACCATACTCGGGCAGACACTCTGCCCTTCCCCCCCTGTCTCTCTGGAGGTGGATAATTTTTTTTTTTTTCAGATGCCCCTGGTAGTCTGCTGGAGGTCCGGGAGGGAGGGAGAGATGGCTGGCGGCCATGTAGGGTGCACCATACTCGGGCAGACACTCTGCCCTTCCCTCCCTGTCTCTCTGGAGGTGGAACCTCCAATTCCAATTAAATGGTTTTTTTCAAACATGTTAGCATTAATTAGCAAAATGCTACTGTCAGCAGACCAGGGACACTCCAAATCAGGTTTGTGAACCTCCCATTGAAATACAATGGGTTTTTCAAATGCGTTAGCATTAATTAGCACAATACTACTGTCAGCAGACCAGGGACACTTGGAGTGTCCCGGATCTGACAGGCAGATGTAGGACACTCCAAATCAGGTTTGTGAACCTCCCATTCCAATTAAGTGTTTTTTTTTCAAACCTGTTAGCATTAATTAGCACAATGCTACTGTCAGCAGACCAGGGACCCTCCAAATCAAGTTTGTGAACCTCCCATTGAAATACAATGGGTTTTTCAAATGTGTTAGCATTAATTAGCACAATACTACTGTCAGCAGACCAGGGACACTCCAAATCAGGTTTGTGAACCTCCATTGGGGATTGGGACACTTGGAGTGTCCCGGATCTGACAGGCAGATGTAGGACACTCCAAATCAGGTTTGTGAACCTCCCATTCCAATTAAGTCCTCTGTGTCCTCTCCACTCAAACCCTGACACCTGGGGGATTTGATCCAAAGTCTGCTGATGGTAGCACTGAGCTAACCCACATCAAATCCCCCAGGTGTCAGGGTTTGAGTGGAGAGGACACAGGCACTCTCCACTCAAACCCTGACACCTGGGGGATTTGAGGTGGGTTAGCTCAGTGCTACCATCAGCAGACTTTGGATACTCCACAACAGGTTTGTATGTATGTTTTACTTCAATGACTTACCTGTATTGCCTACTTTTGTACAAAGTAGCACTGAGCTAACCCACATCAAATCCCCCAGGTGTCAGGGTTTGAGTGGTGAGTGCCTGTGTCCTCTCCACTCAAACCCTGACACCTGGGGGATTTGATCCAAAGAGTGCTGATGGTAGCACTGAGCTAACCCACATCAAATCCCCCAGGTGTCAGGGTTTGAGTGGAGAGTGCCTGTGTCCTCTCCACTCAAACCCTGACACCTGGGGGATTTGATCTGGGTTAGCTCAGTGCTACCATCTGCAGACTTTGGATACTCCACAACAGGTTTGTATGTATGTTTTACTTCAATGACTTACCTGTATTGCCTACTTTTGTACAAAGTAGCACTGAGCTAACCCACATCAAATCCCCCAGGTGTCAGGGTTTGAGTGGAGAGGACACAGGCACTCTCCACTCAAACCCTGACACCTGGGGGATTTGATGTGGGTTAGCTCAGTGCTACCATCAGCAGACTTTGGATACTCCACAACAGGTTTGTATGTATGTTTTACTTCAATGACTTACCTGTATTGCCTACTTTTGTACAAAGTAGCACTGAGCTAACCCACATCAAATCCCCCAGGTGTCAGGGTTTGAGTGGAGAGTGCCTGTGTCCTCACCACTCAAACCCTGACACCTGGGGGATTTGATCCAAAGTCTGCTGATGGTAGCACTGAGCTAACCCACATCAAATCCCCCAGGTGTCAGGGTTTGAGTGGAGAGGACACAGGCACTCTCCACTCAAACCCTGACACCTGGGGGATTTGATGTGGGTTAGCTCAGTGCTACCATCAGCAGACTTTGGATACTCCACAACAGGTTTGTATGTATGTTTTACTTCAATGACTTACCTGTATTGCCTACTTTTGTACAAAGTAGCACTGAGCTAACCCACATCAAATCCCCCAGGTGTCAGGGTTTGAGTGGAGAGTGCCTGTGTCCTCACCACTCAAACCCTGACACCTGGGGGATTTGATCCAAAGTCTGCTGATGGTAGCACTGAGCTAACCCACATCAAATCCCCCAGGTGTCAGGGTTTGAGTGGAGAGGACACAGGCACTCTCCACTCAAACCCTGACACCTGGGGGATTTGATGTGGGTTAGCTCAGTGCTACCATCAGCAGACTTTGGATACTCCACAACAGGTTTGTATGTATGTTTTACTTCAATGACTTACCTGTATTGCCTACTTTTGTACAAAGTAGCACTGAGCTAACCCACATCAAATCCCCCAGGTGTCAGGGTTTGAGTGGAGAGTGCCTGTGTCCTCTCAACTCAAACCCTGACACCTGGGGGATTTGATCCAAAGTCTGCTGATGGCAGCACTGAGCTAACCCACATCAAATCCCCCAGGTGTCAGGGTTTGAGTGGAGAGGACACAGGCACTCTCCACTCAAACCCTGACACCTGGGGGATTTGATGTGGGTTAGCTCAGTGCTACTTTGTACAAAAGTAGGCAATACAGGTAAGTCATTGAAGTAAAACATACATACAAACCTGTTGTGGAGTATCCAAAGTCTGCTGATGGTAGCACTGAGCTAACCCACATCAAATCCCCCAGGTGTCAGGGTTTGAGTTGAGAGGACACAGGAACTCTCCACTCAAACCCTGACACCTGGGGGATTTGATGTGGGTTAGCTCAGTGCTACTTTGTACAAAAGTAGGCAATACAGGTAAGTCATTGAAGTAAAACATACATACAAACCTGTTGTGGAGTATCCAAAGTCTGCTGATAGTAGCACTGAGCTAACCCACATCAAATCCCCCAGGTGTCAGGGTTTGAGTGGAGAGGACACAGGCACTCTCCACTCAAACCCTGACACCTGGGGGATTTGATGTGGGTTAGCTCAGTGCTACCATCAGCAGACTTTGGATACTCCACAACAGGTTTGTATGTATGTTTTACTTCAATGACTTACCTGTATTGCCTACTTTTGTACAAAGTAGCACTGAGCTAACCCACATCAAATCCCCCAGGTGTCAGGGTTTGAGTGGAGAGTGCCTTTGTCCTCTCAACTCAAACCCTGACACCTGGGAGATTTGATCCAAAGTCTGCTGATGGCAGCACTGAGCTAACCCACATCAAATCCCCCAGGTGTCAGGGTTTGAGTGGAGAGTGCCTGTGTCCTCTCCACTCAAACCCTGACACCTGGGGGATTTGATGTGGGTTAGCTCAGTGCTACCATCAGCAGACTTTGGATACTCCACAACAGGTTTGTATGTATGTTTTGCTTCAATGACTTACCTGTATTGCCTACTTTTGTACAAAGTAGCACTGAGCTAACCCGCATAAAATCCCCCAGGTGTCAGGGTTTGAGTGGAGAGGACACAGGCACTCTCCACTCAAACCCTGACACCTGGGGGATTTGATGTGGGTTAGCTCAGTGCTACCATCAGCAGACTTTGGATACTCCACAACAGGTTTGTATGTATGTTTTACTTCAATGACTTACCTGTATTGCCTACTTTTGTACAAAGTAGCACTGAGCTAACCCACATCAAATCCCCCAGGTGTCAGGGTTTGAGTGGAGAGTGCCTGTGTCCTCTCCACTCAAACCCTGACACCTGGAGGATTTGATGCGGGTTAGCTCAGTGCTACCATCAGCAGACTTTGGATACTCCACATCAGGTTTGTATGTATGTTTTTACCTTCATGGCTTACCTGTATTGTCTTCCACTTGGGCCCACCTAGACTGCTTTTCCATGTTTTATAAACCATCCCTTTTACTGCATATGTTGTGTGTTCAAAAAAGTCTCAGACACAGTCATTTGTCCGAAACTTTGTATTGAAATTATGTACAATGTATGTAACATAAAAAAGAAAAATTATTTCATAAATAAATATTTACAATAAAGGAAACTTAAACTCTATTAAAAACACAAATTTCATTGATAAATATTTACAATAAAGGAAACTTAAACTCTATTAAAAACACAAATTTCATTGATAAATATTTACAAAGGAAACTTAAACTCTATAAAAACACAAATTTCATTGATAAATATTTACAATAAAGGAAACTTAAACTCTATTAAAAACACAAATTTCATTGATAAATATTTACAAAGGAAACTTAAACTCTATAAAAACACAAATTTCATTGATAAGTATTTTACTTTACATATACAAAAAACTCTTTCCACCCTGCTTATTTTTTTTTAGGATGACCCTTGATCTGAGGTATCTCCTCATTGGAGTGAAGGGACTCTTAGGTGAAAGGCCCACCTTCTCCTTCACCTTCTTGGCCAGCCTTTTCACTCTATTGGCTGGGGATTTTACCTGATTCTTTGTGATCTAAGAAAAGAAGGACATTTTTTGACCTGATATGCTAACATTTATTGGCTTGCAGCATGTTCTATCAACTGCACACAAGTGAGTTACCTTGGCTGGGCGCTCCTCTGCCTCAGGAGATGACTCCCTGGCCCTCTTCAGTCCAGAGGTGGATGTGGAGTCATCTCCATCTTTAAAGTCTTCCAAGGTGGTCTGTTGTAAGGACAGCCGCACAAAGACTTCCCGGAGGGACTTTGCCAGTCCGAGGCTTTTGTGCAGGGCGTAAAAACGTTCTTGCGTGTCAACATTGTGACACATGAAGGAGGACACTGCCTCCTTCATTTTCGGGTTGTTGTCTTCGAAGTTCTGTGGAAAATAGACAAGCAAAAGGCAACATCAGTATGGATCATTGGGCATTCAGGGAAACCGGGAGAGTATTGGAAACTTACATAGGTAGCCACAGCACTGCGGATATCCAGAAGGGTGGGCCGTCCCTCCAGGCCCATTTCGGCCCACGCCTTCTGGAAGTACTTTGTCATGTTCTTTGCCTCCCCCCTCCCGAGGGAGTTAAAAAACAGTGTGTTTGTGGCAACCGCCCGGCCACGGAGCCTCAGCCAGCGCCTGAACCACTGAAACTCGGCAGGCTCCAGAAAAACCTGGGCCTGGCCGAATTTACGGCAAGTTTTGTGGTCCAGGACCTGCAAGAAGAGCAGACACACAAAGACACACCATTAGTTCTTTCTGCAGTTGCTTTGGCTTTGTCATCTGAAAGAAAAAAGGGGTTCAAGATTCATTCAGTATTAATATATCTATCATCTTATATTATCATCATTACCATTAACTGCTTCCTTTTCAGGTAAGGAATTTTTTTAGGTAAGTATTTAACCAGGTAAGTATTTTTTTAGGTAAGTATTTAACCAGGTAAGTATTTAAAGAGGTAAGTATATATTAAAGAGCAGACACACAAAGACACACCATTAGTTCTTTCTGAGGCTTTAAACTCATGGTAAACTCTTTTGCGGGCATCTTGAACTTACACTGACGAGGTAGCCCGTACTGTCATCCCCCACTGCCCTTTCCACCTCCCTGACCCGCATACGGGTGAGCACCCCTGTCCTGTGCCCGTATATGCAGGTCAGGAAGGCGGCCATGTACCCAAAGAACCGGTACCTTGTGACCGGATCTTTGGGTGCGGCCTTCTCCACGTCGTCTGTGAAAAGAAGAGAGAGAGATGCATTAGTAAGGCTAACTTTCAGTTCATATGATTAGACTGATAAAGTATGTGTAGTGTAGTATGTGAAGCTGGGATTGTGTGTGTGGAGTCTAGCATTACCCAGCAGTGAGGGAATCCTGTCTCTGGCCAGGCGGATGCAGGTCCCGAGCGACTTCCGGCTCACCAGCTGTTGTTGCTTACGGGCCTTCACAGCAATCTGGTGGCCCAGGATCGTCCTGTTCAGGTCCCTGTACATTTTTTTCAGGTACCTGAACAGGACGACCACATCCTGTGCCTTCAGCCGGCTGTGCTGCGGAGGGGTGTCACGGAGGTACTCGACAAAGCCAGTGGCCTGGCCGATGTACAGTGCCACAGTCACTGGCGACATGCCCACTCTCCGCAGCACAGCCGGGTAACTGTGAAAAACATAAGCAAAAGAAAATTGATTTAGCTGGAGTTACACTGCAAAAGTAGTACTATGTTTATACTAGAAGAAATTCAAGCTCACGCAGCAAGGTGTTCCAGGTTTCCCAGAAATTCCCACGTCCAGGTGTTGTCATTTTGCCAGCCCAGGGCCATAAAAGAGCAGAACGCCCTGGTTCTGCTCATCTTGGAAACTGAGTTTTCTTGCATTTTCGGGGTGCCCTCCGGACAGAATATAAACATGGAGTAGGACTGTAGGTAGCTCTCTGTGAAGACACACAGGAAAAAAAATGTGTAGAGCAGCAGTAAATGTCTCTTATCTTGTGCCACAACCTTTTGCTACTCACCAATTGAGCTTGGGAATTTCAAATTCCGGAGGGCTGACCCCTTGCTGCGGCCTTTAAAAATGTTGGCCAGGCACTGGGGGAGCGGCCCAGCCGTGGCAGTTTTGGTCTCTCCACTCTGGAACAACATAGTAGAAATATAGGTAATATTAGGTAAGTATTTTTTTAGGTAAGTATTTAACTAGGTAAGTATTTTTTTATGTAAGTATTTTTTGGGTAAGTATTTTTTAAGGTAAGTATTTTTAGGTAAGTATTTCTTTTACAGATATTACAAAGGTTGAAGCGAACCTTCTGAATGCACATAGTGAGCTGTGCAGTGAGCTGTCACTCACCCTTTCATCCCTGTCCTCCACGATGAGCCGGGCAAGGAATGCCAGGAGGCTTGCCCTGTTCTCACTGTCTTTGGGCTTCCTGGCCTTCTCCTCCTTGAACTCCTCCCAATCGGGAACCTCCACGTCCACCTCTGCTGTCACCGCCACACCCTCATGAGATGACGGCTGAGGCTGTAAAAGAAACATTAGATCAGAGCCTGGTGTTTTACTGCCGGTGACAGTGAAATTCTTGCTAAGGGAAAAACTTGCCTCAGTGGCTGGAGTAGAGGGCTGGGTTGTAAGGAGGCATGGCTCCGCCTCCTCACACCCTGCCTCCACCTCCCGCTGCACCTCATCCTGCCACCCCTCCTCACAACAGCTGGATGACTGCTGAGGCTGTAAAAGAAACATTAGATCAGAGCCTGGCATTTTCCTGCCGCTGAAAGTTAAATTCTTGCTAGGGAAAAACTTGCCTCAGTGGCTGGAGTAGAGGGCTGGGTTGTAAGGAGGCATGGCTCCGCCTCCTCACACCCTGCCTCCACCACCTGCTGCACCTCATCCTGCCACTCCTCAGAATCGTTACAACAGCTGGATGAAGACTGAGTCTGTAAAAAGAAACATTAGATCAGAGCCTGGCATTTTCCTGCCGCTGAAAGTTAAATTCTTGCTAGGGAAAAACTTGCCTCAGTGGCTGGAGCAGTAGGTATATTTTTGGGGCCTACCTTTCCAGCCCCCTGCAGTTTTCTCTGTAGAGAGAGAAGAAGAAGTGCATTGTATGTGAGTACAATTTATGTAGAAGTGAAGCCGTACTGTTACCATTCACTCACCTCCAGCTGTGCCACCTTCTCCCGAAGGGCCCGGTTTTTTGCTGCCATTTCGCGGCAGTTTGTGCAGGTCGTCCCCGCCTCATCTTCCCTGGCCTGCAGGTCCAGCTCCGACACCATGGGCGGTTGTGGGTTTGTCGCCCTCAGTGCCGAGAGCTTCAAATCAAATCAAATTAAACAACTTTATTTATCCGGGGAGGGGGGGGGATTATACATGGCAGAATAGGCATGAAAAAAACAACTAAGAATAGAATCAAGCATCTCAGTACCTTCTCCACCACCTTCGCCCTCACAAGCCGGTGTATTAGGGCTTCATGCAGTCTACATTTATCGATGTGCTGCCTTGAAAGGTGTGTTTTAACGTCTTTTACCAGCTGTGTGCAGCCAGCCACCGGACACTGCACACAGCCGATTGAAATATGGCCTGTGGCCAGGCCATTAAGCAAATTTCGCTCGTGTATATTTAGAATGTGGTGGGCCTTTATGAGGTGCCTGGACACATATTTAAAGGTCCCACCACATACAGGGCACGTGAGAATTTGCTTTGGCTTTGTCATCTGAAAGAAAAAAGAGGTTCAAGATTCATTCAGTATTAATATATCTCATCATATATATCATATCATATATTGTCATCATTAACGTTAACTGCTTCCTTTTCAGGTAAGGAATTTTTTAGGTAAGTATTTAACCAGGTAAGTGTTTAAAGAGGTATGTATTTAAAGAGGTAAGTATTTTTTTAGGTAAGTATTTAGCTAGGTAAGTATTTTTTTAGGTTAGTATTTAACCAGGTCAGTATTTTTAGGTAAGAATTTAACCAGGTAAGTATTTTTTAGGTGTATTTAAAGAGGTCAGTATTTTTTTAGGTAAGTATTTAGCTAGGTAAGTATTTTTTGAGGTTAGTATTTAACCAGGTCAGTATTTTTTAGGTAAGAATTTAACCAGGTAAGTATTTTTTTAGGTAGGTTTTTTTTAGGTAAGTATTTTTTTAGGTAAGGAATTTTAGGTAAGCATTTAACTAGGTAAGTATTTAACCAGGTAAGTATTTTTTTAGGTAAGTATTTAACCAGGTAAGTATTTTGAGGTAAGTATTTAACCAGGTAAGTATTTTTAGGTAAGTATTTTTTAGGTAAGTTGTTAAAGAGGTAAGTATTTTTTTAGGTAAGTATTTTTTTAGGTAAGGAATTTTTATTTTTTATTTTTATTTTATTTTTTTTTATTTTAGATACTGTATTAATCCCCAGAGGGAAATTCGTTACGGCTGCTGCACAAGCAGTGTCATACAATGACTAGCAAGTCACTGTTGCCCCAACTTTAATTAATTTTAATTAATTAATTTAATTAAATTATTGAATTAATTATTTAATTTAATAATTTAATTATTAGTCCCACTGTATTACTGTATTACTGTGCCAGTAAGTATTTTTTAGGTAAGTATTTAACCAGGTAAGTATTTTTTCGGTAAATATTTAAAGTTGGGCAGCAGTGGCTCAGTGGTATAGCAGGGTTGTGCCTGCTTAAGGCACTCTTTACTGGGCTGCCTTAAGCAATTTCCCCATTGTGGGACTAATAATTAAATTATTAAATTAAATAATTAATTTAATAATTTATTTAATTTAATTTAATTAATTAATTAAAATTAATTAAAGTTGGGGCAACAGTGGCGCAGTGGGATAGCAGGGTTGTCCAATAACTGGAAGGTTGGTGGTTTGATCCCAACTCCTCCCTAGTCACTGTTGTGGCACGCCTTGCTAGTCATTGTATGACACTGCTTGTGCAGCAGCCGTAATGAATTTTTCTCTGGGGATTAATACAGTATCTAAAATAAAAAAAAATAAAAATAATAAAATAAAAATAAAGGTTTCAAAGAGGTAAGTATTTAAAGAGGTAAGTATTTTTTAGGTAAGTATTTAAAGAGGTAAGTATTTTTTAGGTAAGTATTTAACCAGGTAAGTATTTTTAGGTAAGTATTTTTTAGGTAAGTTGTTAAAGAGGTAAGTATTTTTTTAGGTAAGTATTTAACCAGGTAAGTATTTTTTTAGGTAAGGAATTTTTATTTTTTATTTTTATTTTATTTTTTTTATTTTAGATACTGTATTAATCCCCAGAGGGAAATTCGTTACGGCTGCTGCACAAGCAGTGTCATACAATGACTAGCAAGTCACTGTTGCCCCAACTTTAATTAATTTTAATTAATTAATTTAATTAAATTATTGAATTAATTATTTAATTTAATAATTTAATTATTAGTCCCACTGTATTACTGTATTACAGAGGTAAGTATTTTTTTAGGTAAGTATTTAACCAGGTAAGTATTTTTTTAGGTAAGGAATTTTTATTTTTATTTTTATTTTATTTTTTTTTATTTTAGATACTGTATTAATCCCCAGAGGGAAATTCGTTACGGCTGCTGCACAAGCAGTGTCATACAATGACTAGCAAGTCACTGTTGCCCCAACTTTAATTAATTTTAATTAATTAATTTAATTAAATTATTGAATTAATTATTTAATTTAATAATTTAATTATTAGTCCCACTGTTAAATTAAATAATTAATTTAATAATTTATTTAATTTAATTAAATTAATTAATTAAAATTAATTAAAGTTGGGGCAACAGTGGCGCAGTGGGATAGCAGGGTTGTCCAATAACTGGAAGGTTGGTGGTTTGATCCCAACTCCTCCCTAGTCACTGTTGTGGCACGCCTTGCTAGTCATTGTATGACACTGCTTGTGCAGCAGCCGTAATGAATTTTTCTCTGGGGATTAATACAGTATCTAAAATAAAAAAAAATAAAAATAATAAAATAAAAATAAAGGTTTCAAAGAGGTAAGTATTTAAAGAGGTAAGTATTTTTTAGGTAAGTATTTAAAGAGGTAAGTATTTTTTTAGGTAAGTATTTAACCAGGTAAGTATTTTTAGGTAAGTATTTTTTAGGTAAGTTGTTAAAGAGGTAAGTATTTTTTTAGGTAAGTATTTAACCAGGTAAGTATTTTTTTAGGTAAGGAATTTTTATTTTTTATTTTTATTTTATTTTTTTTATTTTAGATACTGTATTAATCCCCAGAGGGAAATTCGTTACGGCTGCTGCACAAGCAGTGTCATACAATGACTAGCAAGTCACTGTTGCCCCAACTTTAATTAATTTTAATTAATTAATTTAATTAAATTATTGAATTAATTATTTAATTTAATAATTTAATTATTAGTCCCACTGTATTACTGTATTACAGAGGTAAGTATTTTTTTAGGTAAGTATTTAACCAGGTAAGTATTTTTTTAGGTAAGGAATTTTTATTTTTTATTTTTATTTTATTTTTTTTTATTTTAGATACTGTATTAATCCCCAGAGGGAAATTCGTTACGGCTGCTGCACAAGCAGTGTCATACAATGACTAGCAAGTCACTGTTGCCCCAACTTTAATTAATTTTAATTAATTAATTTAATTAAATTATTGAATTAATTATTTAATTTAATAATTTAATTATTAGTCCCACTGTTAAATTAAATAATTAATTTAATAATTTATTTAATTTAATTAAATTAATTAATTAAAATTAATTAAAGTTGGGGCAACAGTGGCGCAGTGGGATAGCAGGGTTGTCCAATAACTGGAAGGTTGGTGGTTTGATCCCAACTCCTCCCTAGTCACTGTTGTGGCACGCCTTGCTAGTCATTGTATGACACTGCTTGTGCAGCAGCCGTAATGAATTTTTCTCTGGGGATTAATACAGTATCTAAAATAAAAAAAAATAAAAAAAATAAAATAAAAATAAAGGTTTCAAAGAGGTAAGTATTTAAAGAGGTAAGTATTTTTTTAGGTAAGTATTTTTCTGCTTCTACTTGATGCCTGTTGACATCAGACAAAAACTGGGACAAAGGCTGCAATCTGAAATTAATGTAGCAATGCAGGTGGCCTTGATAGAATCCTTTGACTTTTTCTGCTACAGAAAAGTTTTTCAACTTTAATTTTACAGCTACAGATCCTGCATAATAAAATCACTGAAGCTGTATAAAAGTACATGCATCAACACTGGTAATATGAGCTATTTTGACCTGCACATAGATCTATGCTAAGCTATTAGCATGAAGAAGAAATTAGCTTAACTTACTGTTGCTGGAGCTCTTTCAAAGTGGTCTGCTCTCTCCCTCTGTCTGCAGCAGAATGAGCTGCTGCACTGTGTTTCCCACTAAAGCCGCGCCCGGCCCCTCCCTCTCCCCCGGCCAGGTGCGGTGCCTTTCCCTTTGATCTGCCCAAGGGAGAGGGCATCTCTCTGTCCTCTGGGTCCTACAGAGAGGCATACATGCTACATATGTATCCAAATGTGATTGTATCAAATGTGTCACAGAATTGCTGAGGTGTGTCAGCAATTCTGTGACACACCTCAGGCCTCATTCTTCCAATGAAGAAAAAAATCACTTCAATCACTTCAAGGCCTCTTAACTTGTGAAAAAATCACTTCCTCTTGGATTTTCATGCTGATTTTGCACTATGTTGCACAGTTTCAAGCACTGATTAAGACTCAACTTGTTCCAGTTCGTTAGCCACTTGCTAAAGCTAAGTAGCTAACTGAGTGGAGTAGAGACATGAAACTTTGCACACATGTCCACTGTCCAGAGTTGATGTTCTGAGCCAATTTTGGAAAGTGTTTGGCCATTCTGTGTCTGAATTGCACAGGCTTGAATGTGGAAAAGCGGCAACGCTTGATGGGCCGCCATTCGGAGGGCGAAGGGCCGACAGCCACCCAACTGATGCCGATCTGCTCAGCCGGAGCCCCTGAACAACATATTAAAATTTCAGCCACGTGCGACATCCGCAAAGGTTCGAGGCCCAAACCGGCCTGTCTGACCTGACGGCCTGTGTTTCTGAGACCCTCACACCCATTTTGCTGCTGGGAAATTTGGCCCACTTTGATCCAGGGGGCTGATTTTCATATATGTGTGTCAGGGACTGCTCCCCTATATGTGCACCGAGTTTGAGGTGTCTGGGTCAAAAAATGTGGATTTTGTAGCCTCAAACACTTTCATGAGGGGCAGAAATCTGACGGCGGATGTCCCCTGTCTGATTTGCAACACATTTTCCAGCAATTCTCAGCTATACTTTGACACAGAGGCACCAAATTCACAGGACTCAATCAGAGGAAGGCCTTATACATGTGTGCCAGGTTTGAAGTGCCATGGTCAAAAAATGGGCATTTGGTGGGCCTTAAAATGGTGTGGGGTGCAGAAATCTGAGGAGAACTGTGCCAAACTGATTTACCATATTTCCAGCAATTTCTCAGCAATACTTTGACACACAGGCACCAAATTCACAGGACTCAATCAGAGGAAGGCCTTATACATGTGTGCCAGGTGTGAAGTGCCTAGGTCAAATTATGAGCATTCTCTAGGCCTGATTATCACCTAATTGGATGAAACTGTGCCTATTCTAATGTGCAACACATTTCCAGCAATTTCTCAGCAATGCTTTGCATGACAGGTTCCAAACTGTAGTATGTTCATCACAGGCATAGGTGCTTACTGTGTACCTAGTTTGGAGTCACTGCTGCCTTTCCTTATCCAAAGGTCAAAGGTCACTTGTATGTATGTGTACATAAGGCCTCTTAACTTGTGAAAAAATCACTTCCTCTTGGATTTTCATGCTGATTTTGCACTATGTTGCACAGTTCAAGCACTGATTAAGACTCAACTTGTTCCAGTTCGTTAGCCACTTGCTAAAGCTAAGTAGCTAACTGAGTAGAGTAGAGACATGAAACTTTGCACACATGTCCACTGTCCAGAGTTGATGTTCTGAGCCAATTTTGGAAAGTGTTTGGCCATTCTGTGTCTGAATTGCACAGGCTTGAATGTGGAAAAGCGGCAACGCTTGATGGGCCGCCATTCGGAGGGCGAAGGTCCGACAGCCACCCAACTGATGCCGATCTGCTCAGCCGGAGCCCCCGAACAACATATTAAAATTTCAGCCACGTGCGACATCCGCAAAGGTTCGAGGCCCAAACCGGCCTGTCTGACCTGACGGCCTGTGTTTCTGAGACCCTCACACCCATTTTGCTGCTGGGAAATTTGGCCCACTTTGATCCAGGGGGCTGATTTTCATATATGTGTGTCAGGGACTGCTCCCCTATATGTGCACCGAGTTTGAGGTGTCTGGGTCAAAAAATGTGGATTTTGTAGCCTCAAACACTTTCATGAGGGGCAGAAATCTGACGGCGGATGTCCCCTGTCTGATTTGCAACACATTTTCCAGCAATTCTCAGCTATACTTTGACACAGAGGCACCAAATTCACAGGACTCAATCAGAGGAAGGC
Organism: Parambassis ranga; assembly: GCF_900634625.1. Classification (NCBI taxonomy): domain Eukaryota; kingdom Metazoa; phylum Chordata; class Actinopteri; family Ambassidae; genus Parambassis; species Parambassis ranga. The sequence continues at coordinate 141,714 of NW_021144816.1, read as the reverse complement.
CTTATACATGTGTGCCAGGTTTGAAGTGCCATGGTCAAAAAATGGGCATTTGGTGGGCCTTAAAATGGTGTGGGGTGCAGAAATCTGAGGAGAACTGTGCCAAACTGATTTACCATATTTCCAGCAATTTCTCAGCAATACTTTGACACACAGGCACCAAATTCACAGGACTCAATCAGAGGAAGGCCTTATACATGTGTGCCAGGTGTGAAGTGCCTAGGTCAAATTATGAGCATTCTCTAGGCCTGATTATCACCTAATTGGATGAAACTGTGCCTATTCTAATGTGCAACACATTTCCAGCAATTTCTCAGCAATGCTTTGCATGACAGGTTCCAAACTGTAGTATGTTCATCACAGGCATAGGTGCTTACTGTGTACCTAGTTTGGAGTCACTGCTGCCTTTCCTTATCCAAAGGTCAAAGGTCACTTGTATGTATGTGTACATAAGGCCTCTTAACTTGTGAAAAAATCACTTCCTCTTGGATTTTCATGCTGATTTTGCACTATGTTGCACAGTTTCAAGCACTGATTAAGACTCAACTTGTTCCAGTTCGTTAGCCACTTGCTAAAGCTAAGTAGCTAACTGAGTGGAGTAGAGACATGAAACTTTGCACACATGTCCACTGTCCAGAGTTGATGTTCTGAGCCAATTTTGAAAGTGTTTGGCCATTCTGTGTCTGAATTGCACAGGCTTGAATGTGGAAAAGCGGCAACGCTTGATGGGCCGCCATTCGGAGGGCGAAGGTCCGACAGCCACCCAACTGATGCCGATCTGCTCAGCCGGAGCCCCTGAACAACATATTAAAATTTCAGCCACGTGCGACATCCGCAAAGGTTCGAGGCCCAAACCAGCCTGTCTGACCTGACGGCCTGTGTTTCTGAGACCCTCACACCCATTTTGCTGCTGGGAAATTTGGCCCACTTTGATCCAGGGGGCTGATTTTCATATATGTGTGTCAGGGACTGCTCCCCTATATGTGCACCGAGTTTGAGGTGTCTGGGTCAAAAAATGTGGATTTTGTAGCCTCAAACACTTTCATGAGGGGCAGAAATCTGACGGCGGATGTCCCCTGTCTGATTTGCAACACATTTTCCAGCAATTCTCAGCTATACTTTGACACAGAGGCACCAAATTCACAGGACTCAATCAGAGGAAGGCCTTATACATGTGTGCCAGGTTTGAAGTGCCATGGTCAAAAAATGGGCATTTGGTGGGCCTTAAAATGGTGTGGGGTGCAGAAATCTGAGGAGAACTGTGCCAAACTGATTTACCATATTTCCAGCAATTTCTCAGCAATACTTTGACACACAGGCACCAAATTCACAGGACTCAATCAGAGGAAGGCCTTATACATGTGTGCCAGGTTTGAAGTGCCTAGGTCAAATTATGAGCATTCTCTAGGCCTGATTATCACCTAATTGGATGAAACTGTGCCTATTCTAATGTGCAACACATTTCCAGCAATTTCTCAGCAATGCTTTGCATGACAGGTTCCAAACTGTAGTATGTTCATCACAGGCATAGGTGCTTACTGTGTACCTAGTTTGGAGTCACTGCTGCCTTTCCTTATCCAAAGGTCAAAGGTCACTTGTATGTATGTGTACATAAGGCCTCTTAACTTGTGAAAAAATCACTTCCTCTTGGATTTTCATGCTGATTTTGCACTATGTTGCACAGTTTCAAGCACTGATTAAGACTCAACTTGTTCCAGTTCGTTAGCCACTTGCTAAAGCTAAGTAGCTAACTGAGTGGAGTAGAGACATGAAACTTTGCACACATGTCCACTGTCCAGAGTTGATGTTCTGAGCCAATTTTGAAAGTGTTTGGCCATTCTGTGTCTGAATTGCACAGGCTTGAATGTGGAAAAGCGGCAACGCTTGATGGGCCGCCATTCGGAGGGCGAAGGTCCGACAGCCACCCAACTGATGCCGATCTGCTCAGCCGGAGCCCCTGAACAACATATTAAAATTTCAGCCACGTGCGACATCCGCAAAGGTTCGAGGCCCAAACCGGCCTGTCTGACCTGACGGCCTGTGTTTCTGAGACCCTCACACCCATTTTGCTGCTGGGAAATTTGGCCCACTTTGATCCAGGGGGCTGATTTTCATATATGTGTGTCAGGGACTGCTCCCCTATATGTGCACCGAGTTTGAGGTGTCTGGGTCAAAAAATGTGGATTTTGTAGCCTCAAACACTTTCATGAGGGGCAGAAATCTGACGGCGGATGTCCCCTGTCTGATTTGCAACACATTTTCCAGCAATTCTCAGCTATACTTTGACACAGAGGCACCAAATTCACAGGACTCAATCAGAGGAAGGCCTTATACATGTGTGCCAGGTTTGAAGTGCCATGGTCAAAAAATGGGCATTTGGTGGGCCTTAAAATGGTGTGGGGTGCAGAAATCTGAGGAGAACTGTGCCAAACTGATTTACCATATTTCCAGCAATTTCTCAGCAATACTTTGACACACAGGCACCAAATTCACAGGACTCAATCAGAGGAAGGCCTTATACATGTGTGCCAGGTGTGAAGTGCCTAGGTCAAATTATGAGCATTCTCTAGGCCTGATTATCACCTAATTGGATGAAACTGTGCCTATTCTAATGTGCAACACATTTCCAGCAATTTCTCAGCAATGCTTTGCATGACAGGTTCCAAACTGTAGTATGTTCATCACAGGCATAGGTGCTTACTGTGTACCTAGTTTCGAGTCACTGCTGCCTTTCCTTATCCAAAGGTCAAAGGTCACTTGTATGTATGTGTACATAAAGCCTCTTAACTTGTGAAAAAATCACTTCCTCTTGGATTTTCATGCTGATTTTGCACTATGTTGCACAGTTTCAAGCACTGATTAAGACTCAACTTGTTCCAGTTCGTTAGCCACTTGCTAAAGCTAAGTAGCTAACTGAGTAGAGTAGAGACATGAAACTTTGCACACATGTCCACTGTCCAGAGTTGATGTTCTGAGCCAATTTTGGAAGTGTTTGGCCATTCTGTGTCTGAATTGCACAGGCTTGAATGTGGAAAAGCGGCAACGCTTGATGGGCCGCCATTCGGAGGGCGAAGGTCCGACAGCCACCCAACTGATGCCGATCTGCTCAGCCGGAGCCCCCGAACAACATATTAAAATTTCAGCCACGTGCGACATCCGCAAAGGTTCGAGGCCCAAACCGGCCTGTCTGACCTGACGGCCTGTGTTTCTGAGACCCTCACACCCATTTTGCTGCTGGGAAATTTGGCCCACTTTGATCCAGGGGGCTGATTTTCATATATGTGTGTCAGGGACTGCTCCCCTATATGTGCACCGAGTTTGAGGTGTCTGGGTCAAAAAATGTGGATTTTGTAGCCTCAAACACTTTCATGAGGGGCAGAAATCTGACGGCGGATGTCCCCTGTCTGATTTGCAACACATTTTCCAGCAATTCTCAGCTATACTTTGACACAGAGGCACCAAATTCACAGGACTCAATCAGAGGAAGGCCTTATACATGTGTGCCAGGTTTGAAGTGCCATGGTCAAAAAATGGGCATTTGGTGGGCCTTAAAATGGTGTGGGGTGCAGAAATCTGAGGAGAACTGTGCCAAACTGATTTACCATATTTCCAGCAATTTCTCAGCAATACTTTGACACACAGGCACCAAATTCACAGGACTCAATCAGAGGAAGGCCTTATACATGTGTGCCAGGTGTGAAGTGCCTAGGTCAAATTATGAGCATTCTCTAGGCCTGATTATCACCTAATTGGATGAAACTGTGCCTATTCTAATGTGCAACACATTTCCAGCAATTTCTCAGCAATGCTTTGCATGACAGGTTCCAAACTGTAGTATGTTCATCACAGGCATAGGTGCTTACTGTGTACCTAGTTTCGAGTCACTGCTGCCTTTCCTTATCCAAAGGTCAAAGGTCACTTGTATGTATGTGTACATAAGGCCTCTTAACTTGTGAAAAAATCACTTCCTCTTGGATTTTCATGCTGATTTTGCACTATGTTGCACAGTTTCAAGCACTGATTAAGACTCAACTTGTTCCAGTTCGTTAGCCACTTGCTAAAGCTAAGTAGCTAACTGAGTAGAGTAGAGACATGAAACTTTGCACACATGTCCACTGTCCAGAGTTGATGTTCTGAGCCAATTTTGGAAGTGTTTGGCCATTCTGTGTCTGAATTGCACAGGCTTGAATGTGGAAAAGCGGCAACGCTTGATGGGCCGCCATTCGGAGGGCGAAGGGCCGACAGCCACCCAACTGATGCCGATCTGCTCAGCCGGAGCCCCCGAACAACATATTAAAATTTCAGCCACGTGCGACATCCGCAAAGGTTCGAGGCCCAAACCGGCCTGTCTGACCTGACGGCCTGTGTTTCTGAGACCCTCACACCCATTTTGCTGCTGGGAAATTTGGCCCACTTTGATCCAGGGGGCTGATTTTCATATATGTGTGTCAGGGACTGCTCCCCTATATGTGCACCGAGTTTGAGGTGTCTGGGTCAAAAAATGTGGATTTTGTAGCCTCAAACACTTTCATGAGGGGCAGAAATCTGACGGCGGATGTCCCCTGTCTGATTTGCAACACATTTTCCAGCAATTCTCAGCTATACTTTGACACAGAGGCACCAAATTCACAGGACTCAATCAGAGGAAGGCCTTATACATGTGTGCCAGGTTTGAAGTGCCATGGTCAAAAAATGGGCATTTGGGGGGCCTTAAAATGGTGTGGGGTGCAGAAATCTGAGGAGAACTGTGCCAAACTGATTTACCATATTTCCAGCAATTTCTCAGCAATACTTTGACACACAGGCACCAAATTCACAGGACTCAATCAGAGGAAGGCCTTATACATGTGTGCCAGGTGTGAAGTGCCTAGGTCAAATTATGAGCATTCTCTAGGCCTGATTATCACCTAATTGGATGAAACTGTGCCTATTCTAATGTGCAACACATTTCCAGCAATTTCTCAGCAATGCTTTGCATGACAGGTTCCAAACTGTAGTATGTTCATCACAGGCATAGGTGCTTACTGTGTACCTAGTTTGGAGTCACTGCTGCCTTTCCTTATCCAAAGGTCAAAGGTCACTTGTATGTATGTGTACATAAGGCCTCTTAACTTGTGAAAAAATCACTTCCTCTTGGATTTTCATGCTGATTTTGCACTATGTTGCACAGTTTCAAGCACTGATTAAGACTCAACTTGTTCCAGTTCGTTAGCCACTTGCTAAAGCTAAGTAGCTAACTGAGTAGGAGTAGAGACATGAAACTTTGCACACATGTCCACTGTCCAGAGTTGATGTTCTGAGCCAATTTTGAAAGTGTTTGGCCATTCTGTGTCTGAATTGCACAGGCTTGAATGTGGAAAAGCGGCAACGCTTGATGGGCCGCCATTCGGAGGGCGAAGGTCCGACAGCCACCCAACTGATGCCGATCTGCTCAGCCGGAGCCCCTGAACAACATATTAAAATTTCAGCCACGTGCGACATCCGCAAAGGTTCGAGGCCCAAACCGGCCTGTCTGACCTGACGGCCTGTGTTTCTGAGACCCTCACACCCATTTTGCTGCTGGGAAATTTGGCCCACTTTGATCCAGGGGGCTGATTTTCATATATGTGTGTCAGGGACTGCTCCCCTATATGTGCACCGAGTTTGAGGTGTCTGGGTCAAAAAATGTGGATTTTGTAGCCTCAAACACTTTCATGAGGGGCAGAAATCTGACGGCGGATGTCCCCTGTCTGATTTGCAACACATTTTCCAGCAATTCTCAGCTATACTTTGACACAGAGGCACCAAATTCACAGGACTCAATCAGAGGAAGGCCTTATACATGTGTGCCAGGTTTGAAGTGCCATGGTCAAAAAATGGGCATTTGGTGGGCCTTAAAATGGTGTGGGGTGCAGAAATCTGAGGAGAACTGTGCCAAACTGATTTACCATATTTCCAGCAATTTCTCAGCAATACTTTGACACACAGGCACCAAATTCACAGGACTCAATCAGAGGAAGGCCTTATACATGTGTGCCAGGTGTGAAGTGCCTAGGTCAAATTATGAGCATTCTCTAGGCCTGATTATCACCTAATTGGATGAAACTGTGCCTATTCTAATGTGCAACACATTTCCAGCAATTTCTCAGCAATGCTTTGCATGACAGGTTCCAAACTGTAGTATGTTCATCACAGGCATAGGTGCTTACTGTGTACCTAGTTTGGAGTCACTGCTGCCTTTCCTTATCCAAAGGTCAAAGGTCACTTGTATGTATGTGTACATAAGGCCTCTTAACTTGTGAAAAAATCACTTCCTCTTGGATTTTCATGCTGATTTTGCACTATGTTGCACAGTTTCAAGCACTGATTAAGACTCAACTTGTTCCAGTTCGTTAGCCACTTGCTAAAGCTAAGTAGCTAACTGAGTAGAGTAGAGACATGAAACTTTGCACACATGTCCACTGTCCAGAGTTGATGTTCTGAGCCAATTTTGAAAGTGTTTGGCCATTCTGTGTCTGAATTGCACAGGCTTGAATGTGGAAAAGCGGCAACGCTTGATGGGCCGCCATTCGGAGGGCGAAGGTCCGACAGCCACCCAACTGATGCCGATCTGCTCAGCCGGAGCCCCCGAACAACATATTAAAATTTCAGCCACGTGCGACATCCGCAAAGGTTCGAGGCCCAAACCGGCCTGTCTGACCTGACGGCCTGTGTTTCTGAGACCCTCACACCCATTTTGCTGCTGGGAAATTTGGCCCACTTTGATCCAGGGGGCTGATTTTCATATATGTGTGTCAGGGACTGCTCCCCTATATGTGCACCGAGTTTGAGGTGTCTGGGTCAAAAAATGTGGATTTTGTAGCCTCAAACACTTTCATGAGGGGCAGAAATCTGACGGCGGATGTCCCCTGTCTGATTTGCAACACATTTTCCAGCAATTCTCAGCTATACTTTGACACAGAGGCACCAAATTCACAGGACTCAATCAGAGGAAGGCCTTATACATGTGTGCCAGGTTTGAAGTGCCATGGTCAAAAAATGGGCATTTGGTGGGCCTTAAAATGGTGTGGGGTGCAGAAATCTGAGGAGAACTGTGCCAAACTGATTTACCATATTTCCAGCAATTTCTCAGCAATACTTTGACACACAGGCACCAAATTCACAGGACTCAATCAGAGGAAGGCCTTATACATGTGTGCCAGGTGTGAAGTGCCTAGGTCAAATTATGAGCATTCTCTAGGCCTGATTATCACCTAATTGGATGAAACTGTGCCTATTCTAATGTGCAACACATTTCCAGCAATTTCTCAGCAATGCTTTGCATGACAGGTTCCAAACTGTAGTATGTTCATCACAGGCATAGGTGCTTACTGTGTACCTAGTTTGGAGTCACTGCTGCCTTTCCTTATCCAAAGGTCAAAGGTCACTTGTATGTATGTGTACATAAGGCCTCTTAACTTGTGAAAAAATCACTTCCTCTTGGATTTTCATGCTGATTTTGCACTATGTTTCACAGTTTCAAGCACTGATTAAGACTCAACTTGTTCCAGTTCGTTAGCCACTTGCTAAAGCTAAGTAGCTAACTGAGTGGAGTAGAGACATGAAACTTTGCACACATGTCCACTGTCCAGAGTTGATGTTCTGAGCCAATTTTGAAAGTGTTTGGCCATTCTGTGTCTGAATTGCACAGGCTTGAATGTGGAAAAGCGGCAACGCTTGATGGGCCGCCATTCGGAGGGCGAAGGTCCGACAGCCACCCAACTGATGCCGATCTGCTCAGCCGGAGCCCCCGAACAACATATTAAAATTTCAGCCACGTGCGACATCCGCAAAGGTTCGAGGCCCAAACCGGCCTGTCTGACCTGACGGCCTGTGTTTCTGAGACCCTCACACCCATTTTGCTGCTGGGAAATTTGGCCCACTTTGATCCAGGGGGCTGATTTTCATATATGTGTGTCAGGGACTGCTCCCCTATATGTGCACCGAGTTTGAGGTGTCTGGGTCAAAAAATGTGGATTTTGTAGCCTCAAACACTTTCATGAGGGGCAGAAATCTGACGGCGGATGTCCCCTGTCTGATTTGCAACACATTTTCCAGCAATTCTCAGCTATACTTTGACACAAAGGCACCAAATTCACAGGACTCAATCAGAGGAAGGCCTTATACATGTGTGCCAGGTTTGAAGTGCCATGGTCAAAAAATGGGCATTTGGTGGGCCTTAAAATGGTGTGGGGTGCAGAAATCTGAGGAGAACTGTGCCAAACTGATTTACCATATTTCCAGCAATTTCTCAGCAATACTTTGACACACAGGCACCAAATTCACAGGACTCAATCAGAGGAAGGCCTTATACATGTGTGCCAGGTGTGAAGTGCCTAGGTCAAATTATGAGCATTCTCTAGGCCTGATTATCACCTAATTGGATGAAACTGTGCCTATTCTAATGTGCAACACATTTCCAGCAATTTCTCAGCAATGCTTTGCATGACAGGTTCCAAACTGTAGTATGTTCATCACAGGCATAGGTACTTACTGTGTACCTAGTTTGGAGTCACTGCTGCCTTTCCTTATCCAAAGGTCAAAGGTCACTTGTATGTATGTGTACATAAGGCCTCTTAACTTGTAAAAAAATCACTTCCTCTTGGATTTTCATACCGATTTTGGACTATGCTGCACAGTTTCAAGCACTGAAACTTACTTACTGCTGACGTACTGCTGACAGTAATATTGTGCTAATTAATGCTAACAGATTTGAAAAACCCATTGTATTTCAATGGGAGGTGAGTTGGAGTGTCCCTGGTCTGCTGACAGTAGCATTGTGCTAATTAATGCTAACAGGTTTGAAAAAAAAACACTTAATTGGTATGGAGGTTCCCAAACCTTATTTGGAGTGTCCTACATCTGCCTGTCAGATCCGGGACACTCCAAGTGTCCCTGTACTGCTGACAGTAATATTGTGCTAATTAATGCTAACACATTTGAAAAACCCATTGTATTTCAATGGAAGGTGAGTTGGAGTGTCCCTGGTCTGCTGACAGTAGCATTGTGCTAATTAATGCTAACAGGTTTGAAAAAAAAACACTTAATTGGTATGGAGGTTCCCAAACCTGATTTGGAGTGTCCTACATCTGCCTGTCAGATCCGGGACACTCCAAGTGTCCCTGTACTGCTGACAGTAATATTGTGCTAATTAATGCTAACACATTTGAAAAACCCATTGTATTTCAATGGAAGGTGAGTTGGAGTGTCCCTGGTCTGCTGACAGTAGCATTGTGCTAATTAATGCTAACAGGTTTGAAAAAAAACACTTAATTGGTATG
>NW_021144816.1:119918-124918 GCF_900634625.1 Parambassis ranga | reverse complement strand
GGACAGCCCCGGCAGTGTGAGCAGCCTTCAGGAGGCCTGGATGCTGGACAGCTCCAGCGGTGTGAGCAGCCTTCAGAGGGCCTGGATGCTGGACAGCTCCGGCACTGTGACTGGGCTGGAAGACATGCGTTTAAAGGGGTGGCTGGAGGTGTGTGTGTGTGTGTGTGTGTTTGTGTGTGTGTGAGAGAGAGAGAGAGAGAGAGAGAGAATTTATATACATATAGTGCGCCCTACGCGGCCGCCAGCCATTTCTCCCTCCCTCCCGGAGCTCCAGTGGACTACCAGGGGCATCAGAAAAATAAAAAAAATATTCTCCACCTCCAGAGAGACAGGGGGGTAAGGGCAGGGTGCCTGCCCGAGTATGGTGCGCCCTACACGGCCGCCAGCCATCTCTCCCTGCCTCCCGGAGCTCCAGTGGACTACCAGGGGCATCAGAAAAATAAAAAAAATATTCTCCACCTCCAGAGAGACAGGGGGGTAAGGGCAGGGTGCCTGCCCGAGTATGGTGCGCCCTACACGGCCACCAGCCATCTCTCCCTCCCTCCCGGAGCTCCAGCGGACTACCAGGGGCATCAGAAAAATAAAAAAAATATTATCTCCACCTCCAGAGAGACAGGGGGGTAAGGGCAGGGTGCCTGCCCGAGTATGGTGCGCCCTACACGGCCGCCAGCCATTTCTCCCTCCCTCCCGGAGCTCCAGTGGACTACCAGGGGCATCAGAAAAATAAAAAAAATATTCTCCACCTCCAGAGAGACAGGGGGGTAAGGGCAGGGTGCCTGCCCGAGTATGGTGCGCCCTACACGGCCGCCAGCCATCTCTCCCTGCCTCCCGGAGCTCCAGTGGACTACCAGGGGCATCAGAAAAATAAAAAAAATATTCTCCACCTCCAGAGAGACAGGGGGGTAAGGGCAGGGTGCCTGCCCGAGTATGGTGCGCCCTACACGGCCACCAGCCATCTCTCCCTCCCTCCCGGAGCTCCAGCGGACTACCAGGGGCATCAGAAAAATAAAAAAAAATATTCTCCACCTCCAGAGAGACAGAGGGGTAAGGGCAGGGTGCCTGCCCGAGTATGGTGCGCCCTACACGGCCACCAGCCATCTCTCCCTCCCTCCCGGAGCTCCAGCGGACTACCAGGGGCATCAGAAAAATAAAAAAAAAAATTCTCCACCTCCAGAGAGACAGGGGGGTAAGGGCAGGGTGCCTGCCCGAGTATGGTGCGCCCTACACGGCCGCCAGCCATTTCTCCCTCCCTCCCGGAGCTCCAGTGGACTACCAGGGGCATCAGAAAAATAAAAAAAATATTCTCCACCTCCAGAGAGACAGGGGGGTAAGGGCAGGGTGCCTGCCCGAGTATGGTGCGCCCTACACGGCCGCCAGCCATCTCTCCCTGCCTCCCGGAGCTCCAGTGGACTACCAGGGGCATCAGAAAAATAAAAAAAATATTCTCCACCTCCAGAGAGACAGGGGGGTAAGGGCAGGGTGCCTGCCCGAGTATGGTGCGCCCTACACGGCCACCAGCCATCTCTCCCTCCCTCCCGGAGCTCCAGCGGACTACCAGGGGCATCAGAAAAATAAAAAAAAAAATTCTCCACCTCCAGAGAGACAGGGGGGTAAGGGCAGGGTGTCTGCCCGAGTATGGTGCGCCCTACACGGCCACCAGCCATCTCTCCCTCCCTCCCGGAGCTCCAGCGGACTTTCAGCGACGGGAGCGGGCAAGGTCTCTGCGCTCCCGTCGCTGGGCACTTAGAAAATATTCTGAGAAGTGCTCAGCGACGGGAGCGGGGAAGGTCTCTGCGCTCCCGTCGCTAAACACTTCTCAGAATATTTTCTAAGTGCCCAGCGACGGGAGCGGGCAAGGTCTCTGCGCTCCCGTCGCTGGGCACTTAGAAAATATTCAGAGAAGTGCCCAGCGACGGGAGCGGGGAAGGTCTCTGCGCTCCCGTCGCTAAACACTTCTCAGAATATTTTCTAAGTGCCCAGCGACGGGAGCGGGCAAGGTCTCTGCGCTCCCGTCGCTGGGCACTTAGAAAATATTCAGAGAAGTGCCCAGCGACGGGAGCGGGGAAGGTCTCTGCGCTCCCGTCGCTAAACACTTCTCTGAATATTTTCTAAGTGCCCAGCGACGGGAGCGGGCAAGGTCTCTGCGCTCCCGTCGCTGGGCACTTAGAAAATATTCAGAGAAGTGCCCAGCGACGGGAGCGGGGAAGGTCTCTGCGCTCCCGTCGCTAAACACTTCTCAGAATATTTTCTAAGTGCCCAGCGACGGGAGCGGGGAAGGTCTCTGCGCTCCCGTCGCTGGGCACAGGAGCGCAGAGACCTTCCCCGCTCCCGTCGCTGAAAAACTGCGGAGTCACAGAAACACTGTCTGCACCATTATAGGGACACACGTTTCGGAAACAGAAGCTCCATAGGTTACATCTAACGAGCTTTACCCCAGTCATGGAGGCCCTCCCCGGGGTACATTGGCAAGGCTGGGTCCCTCTCACACTGGAGCTTCTGTGACTTCCAGGAGAGGAGAGGGGACGCACGGGGGGAGGGCTGTGTGGCCGGGCATGGGCCACCCCTGGCGGCCACGGAGGTCGGCTCTCCCGGGGGTGGTGCTGGAGCTAAGGCGAGTACCAGGAGAGGCCAGGGGGCTCGCGGGGGATGTGTGGCCGGGCATGTGCCACCCCTGGCGGCCCACGGAGGATGGCTCTCACGGGGGTGGTGCTGGAGCTAAGGCGAGTACCAGGAGAGGCCAGGGGGCGCGCGGGGGATGTGTGGCCGGGCATGGGCCACCCTGCTGGGCATGGAGGGTTGCTCTCTCGGGGGTGATGCTGGAGCTAAGGGGGACATCCAGGGGCAGGGTTAGGGTTAGGGTTAGGCCGGGCACGGGCAACCCTGCTGGGCATAGGGGGTTGCTGTCTCGGGGGGGTGATGCTGGAGCTAAGGGGGGGACATCCAGGGGCAGGGTTAGGGTTAGGGTTAGGCCGGGCACGGGCAACCCTGCTGGGCATAGGGGGTTGCTGTCTCGGGGGGGTGATGCTGGAGCTAAGGGGGACATCCAGGGGCAGGGTTAGGGTTAGGGTTAGGCCGGGCACGGGCAACCCTGCTGGGCATAGGGGGTTGCTGTCTCGGGGTAATGCTGGAGCTAAGGGGGACATCCAGGGGCAGGGTTAGGGTTAGGGTTAGGGTTAGGGTTAGGGTGGCCGGGCACGGGCAACCCTGCTGGCATAGGGGGTTGCTGTCTCGGGGGTGATGCTGGAGCTAAGGGGGACATCCAGGGGCAGGGTTAGGGTTAGGGTTAGGGTGGCCGGGCACGGGCAACCCTGCTGGGCATAGGGGGTTGCTGTCTCGGGGGGTGATGCTGGAGCTAAGGGGGACATCCAGGGGCAGGGTTAGGGTTAGGGTTAGGCCGGGCACGGGCAACCCTGCTGGGCATAGGGGGTTGCTGTCTCGGGGGTAATGCTGGAGCTAAGGGGGACATCCAGGGGCAGGGTTAGGGTTAGGGTTAGGGTTAGGGTTAGGGTGGCCGGGCACGGGCAACCCTGCTGGGCATAGGGGGTTGCTGTCTCGGGGGGTGATGCTGGAGCTAAGGGGGACATCCAGGGGCAGGGTTAGGGTTAGGGTTAGGGTGGCCGGGCACGGGCAACCCCTGCTGGGCATAGGGGGTTGCTGTCTCGGGGGGTGATGCTGGAGCTAAGGGGGACATCCAGGGGCAGGGTTAGGGTTAGGGTTAGGCCGGGCACGGGCAACCCTGCTGGGCATAGGGGGTTGCTGTCTCGGGGGTGATGCTGGAGCTAAGGGGGACATCCAGGGGCAGGGTTAGGGTTAGGGTTAGGGTGGCCGGGCACGGGCAACCCTGCTGGGCATAGGGGGTTGCTGTCTCGGGGGTGATGCTGGAGCTAAGGGCCCAGCGACGGGAGCGGGGGAGGTCTCTGCGCTCCCGTCGCTGGGCACTTAGAAAAATTTTCCAAAGTCGTTTCGTGCCCCTGGTACACTCTTCCATTACATTGCATTATGGTACCAGGGGCACGAGAAAAAGTTGAGAATTTTTCAAAGTGCCCAGCGACGGAAGCGGGGAAGGTCTCTGCGCTAGGCGGGAAAAATCAACCTGGTTGGCGGTTTTGTTGCGGGGTCACAGAAACACCGTCTGCACCATTACAGGGACACAGCTTTCGGAAACAGAAGCTCCATAGGTTACATCTAAAGAGCTTCACCCCAGTCATGGAGGCCCTCCCCGGGGTACATTGGCAACGCTGGGTCCCTCTCACACTGGAGCTTTTGTGACTTCCAGGAGAGGAGGAGGAGGGTGGGGATGTGTGGCCGGGCACGGGCAACCCTGCTGGGCATGGAGGGTTGCTCTCTCGGGGGGTGATGCTGGAGCTAAGGGGGACATCCAGGGCAGGGTTAGGGTTAGGCTGGCCGGGCACGGGCAACCCTGCTGGGCATAGGGGGTTGCTGTCTCGGGGGTGATGCTGGAGCTAAGGGGGGCATCCAAGGTTAGGGTTAGGGTTAGGCTGGCCGGGCACGGGCAACCCTGCTGGGCATGGGGGGTTGCTCTCTCGGGGGTGATGCTGGAGCTAAGGGGGACATCCAAGGTTAGGGTTAGGGTTAGGCTGGCCGGGCACGGGCAACCCTGCTGGGCATAGGGGGTTGCTGTCTCGGGGGTGATGCTGGAGCTAAGGGGGACATCCAGGGGCAGGGTTAGGGTTAGGGCTAGGCCGGGCACGGGCAACCCTGCTGGGCATGGGGGGTCGCTCTCTCGGGGGTGATGCTGGAGCTAAGGGGGACATCCATGGTTAGGGTTAGGGTTATGCTGGCCGGGCACGGGCAACCCTGCTGGGCATAGGGGGTTGCTGTCTCGGGGGTGATGCTGGAGCTAAGGGGGACATCCAGGGTTAGGGTTAGGCCGGGCACGGGCAACCCCGCTGGGCATGGGGGGTTGCTCTCTCGGGGGTGATGCTGGAGCTAAGGGGGACATCCAGGGTTAGGGTTAGGGTTAGGCTGGCCGGGCACGG
>NW_021144816.1:102418-112418 GCF_900634625.1 Parambassis ranga | reverse complement strand
TAATTAGCACAATGCTACTGTCAGCAGACCAGGGACACTTGGAGTGTCCCGGATCTGACAGGCAGATGTAGGACACTCCAAATCAGGTTTGGGAACCTCCATACCAATTAAGTGTTTTTTTTTTCAAACCTGTTAGCATTAATTAGCACAATGCTACTGTCAGCAGACCAGAGACACTCCAAATCACCTCCCATTGAAATACAATGGGTTTTTCAAATGTGTTAGCATTAATTAGCACAATATTACTGTCAGCAGAACAGGGACACTTGGAGTGTCCCGGATCTGACAGGCAGATGTAGGACACTCCAAATCAGGTTTGGGAACCTCCATACCAATTAAGTGTTTTTTTTTTCAAACCTGTTAGCATTAATTAGCACAATGCTACTGTCAGCAGACCAGAGACACTCCAAATCACCTCCCATTGAAATACAATGGGTTTTTCAAATGTGTTAGCATTAATTAGCACAATATTACTGTCAGCAGAACAGGGACACTTGGAGTGTCCCGGATCTGACAGGCAGATGTAGGACACTCCAAATCAGGTTTGGGAACCTCCATACCAATTAAGTGTTGTTTTTTCAAACCTGTTAGCATTAATTAGCACAATGCTACTGTCAGCAGACCAGAGACACTCCAAATCACCTCCCATTGAAATACAATGGGTTTTTCAAATGTGTTAGCATTAATTAGCACAATATTGCTGTCAGCAGAACAGGGACACTTGGAGTGTCCCGGATCTGACAGGCAGATGTAGGACACTCCAAATCAGGTTTGGGAACCTCCATACCAATTAAGTGTTTTTTTTCAAACCTGTTAGCATTAATTAGCACAATGCTACTGTCAGCAGACCAGGGACACTCCAACTCACCACCCATTGAAATACAATGGGTTTTTCAAATGTGTTAGCATTAATTAGCACAATATTACTGTCAGCAGTACACGGACACTTGGAGTGTCCCGGATCTGACAGGCAGATGTAGGACACTCCAAATCAGGTTTGGGAACCTCCATACCAATTAAGTGTTTTTTTTCAAACCTGTTAGCATTAATTAGCACAATGCTACTGTCAGCAGACCAGGGACACTCCAACTCACCTCCCATTGAAATACAATGGGTTTTTCAAATGTGTTAGCATTAATTAGCACAATATTACTGTCAGCAGTACAGGGACACTTGGAGTGTCCCGGATCTGACAGGCAGATGTAGGACACTCCAAATCAGGTTTGGGAACCTCCATACCAATTAAGTGTTTTTTTTCAAACCTGTTAGCATTAATTAGCACAATGCTACTGTCAGCAAACCAGGATTTGACCAGATTTGGATTCTCGAACTTTTGCGGATGTCGCACGTGGCTGAAATTTTAATATGTTGTTCGAGGGCTCCAGGTGAGTAGATCGGCATCAGTTGGGTGGCTGTCGGACCTTCGCCCTCTGAATGGCGGCCCATCAAGCGTTGCTGCTTTTCCACATTCAAGCCTGCGCCATTCAGACACAGAATGGCAAAACACTTTCAAAATTGGCTCAGATCATCAACTCTGGACAGTGGACATGTGTGCAAAGTTTCATGTCTCTACTCCACTCAGTTAGCTACTTGGCTTTAGCAAGTGGCTAATGAACTGGAACAAGTTGAGTCTTAATCAGTGCTTGAAACTGTGCAACATAGTGCAAAATCAGCATGAAAATCCAAGAGGAAGTGATTTTTTTACAAGTTAAGAGGCCTTATGTACACATACATACAAGTGACCTTTGACCTTTGGATAAGGAAAGGCAGCAGTGACTCCAAACTAGGTACACAGTAAGCACCTATGCCTGTGATGAACATACTACAGTTTGGAACCTGTCATGCAAAGCATTGCTGAGAAATTGCTGGAAATATGTTGCACATTAGAATAGGGACAGTTTCATCCAATTAGGTGATAATCAGGCCTAGAAAATGCTCATAATTTGACCTAGGCACTTCAAACCTGGCACACATGTATAAGGCCTTCCTCTGATTGAGTCCTGTGAATTTGGTGCCTGTGTGTCAATGTATTGCTGAGAAATTGCTGGAAATATGGTAAATCAGTTTGGCACAGTTCTCCTCAGATTTCTGCACCCCACACCATTTTAAGGCCCACCAAATGCCCATTTTTTGACCATGGCACTTCAAACTTGGTACACATGTATAAGGCCTTCCTCTGATTGAGTCCTGTGAATTTGGTGCCTCTGTGTCAAAGTATAGCTGAGAATTGCTGGAAAATGTGTTGCAAATCAGACAGGGGACATCCGCCGTCAGATTTCTGCACCTCATGAAAGTGTTTGAGGCTACAAAATCCAAATTTTTTGACCCAGACACCTCAAACTCGGTGCACATATAGGGGAGCAGTCCCTGACACACATATATGAAAATCAGCCCCCTGGATCAAAGTGGGCCACATTTCCCAGCAGCAAAATGGGTGTGAGGGTCAGGTCAGACAGGCCGGTTTGGGCCTCGAACCTTTGCGGATGTCGCACGTGGCTGAAATTTTAATATGTTGTTCGGGGGCTCTGGCTGAGCAGATCGGCATCAGTTGGGTGGCTGTCGGACCTTCGCCCTCCGAATGGCGGCCCATCAAGCGTTGCCGCTTTTCCACATTCAAGCCTGCGCCATTCAGACACAGAATGGCCAAACACCTCCAACATTGGATCAGAACATTAATTCCTAGCCCTGGACATGTCTGAAAAGTTTCATGTCTCTACTCCACTAAGTTTGCTACTTAGCTTTAGCAAGTGAGTAATGAGCTGCAACAGGTTGAGTCTTAATCAGTGCTTGAAACTGTGCAACATAGTCCAAAATCAGCATAAAATTCCAAGAAGAAGTGATTTTTTATGAATTATGACGCCTTATGTATAGATATATACCCGTGACCTTTGACCTTTGAATAAGGAAAGGCAGCAGTGACTCCAAACTTGGTACACGGCAAGCACCTATGCCTGTGATGAACATACTACAGTTTGGAACCTGTGTCTCACTACCAATGTTGCGTGACCACCCGGGATAAACCCGGTGAGGCCACTGGCAACCAGAGTGGCAAAGTATCTACCGGAATATAGCGCGCCCCACACGGCCGCCAGCCATCTCTCCCTCCCTGCTGGAGCTCCCTGGTAGTCTGATAGAGCTCCAGATGTTGCTCAAAAGTATGAGCATGGTGGTGCAATGTTTCAGCTATTCACTGCACTGTAAAATGTAATAGGCTGACACTACGTCCCTGTATGGAGGGACCATGAGTGAAGGTGGTGGACTGATGGTGCAAATCATGACGTGTGTCTTGTGAATCTGTCTTCACTCAGTTTGTTAGTTAAGGTTACTAGAGGCTGATGAATTTAATACTTTTTATATTAGAACGTTTTATTAACTAAATGTAACTTGGTAGAGTCTACAATATAAGCACATATGAGTTAAGACCGGCCGCCAACCATCTCTCCCTCCCTCCCAGAGCTCCAGCAGACTACCACGGGCATCAGAAAAATATATAAAAATAAAAATAAAAATTATCCACCCTCAGAGAGACAGGGAGGCAAGGGCAAAGTGTCTGCCCGAGTATAGTGTGCCCTACACGGCCGACAGCCATCTCTCCCTCCCTGCTGGAGCTCCCTGGTAGTCTGATAGAGCTCCAGATGTTGCTCAAAAGTATGAGCAACATCAGGTGAGGGTGGGGGGTTAACACAGCCACCCAAACCATGTGTTGTTCTGATGTTAACACGTACACATGTATAGCCTAACAGCCCCCCTCACTGACGGTGCAATGTTTCAGCTATTCACTGCACTGTAAAATGTAATAGGCTGACACTACGTCCCTGTATGGAGGGACCATGAGTGAAGGTGGTGGACTGATGGTGCAAATCATGACGTGTGTCTTGTGAATCTGTCTTCACTCAGTTTGTTAGTTAAGGTTACTAGAGGCTGATGAATTTAATACTTTTTATATTAGAACGTTTTATTAACTAAATGTAACTTGGTAGAGTCTACAATATAAGCACATATGAGTTAAGACCGGCCGCCAGCCATCGCTCCCTCCCTCCCAGAGCTCCAGCAGACTACCACGGGCATCAGAAAAATATATAAAAATAAAAATTATCCACCCTCAGAGAGACAGGGAGGCAAGGGCAAAGTGTCTGCCCGAGTATAGTGTGCCCTACACGGCCGACAGCCATCTCTCCCTCCCTGCTGGAGCTCCCTGGTAGTCTGATAGAGCTCCAGATGTTGCTCAAAAGTATGAGCAACATCAGGTGAGGGTGGGGGGTTAACACAGCCACCCAAACCATGTGTTGTTCTGATGTTAACACGTACACATGTATAGCCTAACAGCCCCCCTCACTGACGGTGCAATGTTTCAGCTATTCACTGCACTGTAAAATGTAATAGGCTGACACTACGTCCCTGTATGGAGGGACCATGAGTGAAGGTGGTGGACTGATGGTGCAAATCATGACGTGTGTCTTGTGTATCTGTCTTCACTCAGTTTGTTAGTTAAGGTTACTAGAGGCTGATGAATTTAATACTTTTTAAATTAGAACGTTTTATTAACTAAATGTAACTTGGTAGAGTCTACAATATAAGCACATATGAGTTAAGACCGGCCGCCAGCCATCTCTCCCTCCCTCCCAGAGCTCCAGCAGACTACCAGGGGCATCAGAAAAAAAATAAAAATAAAAAAAAATTATCCACCTCCAGAGAGACAGGGAGGCAATGGCAAAGTGTCTGCCTGAGTATAGTGCGCCCAATCCCCATTGGAGGTTCACAAACCTGATTTGGAATGTCCTACATCTGCCTATCAGATCCGGGACACTCCAAGTGTCCCAATCACCAATGGAGGTTCACAAACCTGATTTGGAGTGTCCCTGGTCTGCTGACAGTAGCATTATGCTAATAAATGCTAACACTTTTGAAAAACCCATTGTATTTCAATGGGAGGTTCACAAACCTGATTTGGAGTGTCCCTGGTCTGCTAACAGTAGCATTGTGCTAATTAATGCTAACAGGTTTGAAAAAACCACTTAATTGGAATGGGAGGTTCCACCTCCAGAGAGACAGGGGGGGAAGGGCAGAGTGTCTGCCCGAGTATGGTGCGCCCTATAAGGCCGCCAGCCATCTCTCCCTCCCTCCCGGAGCTCCAGCAGACTACCAGGGGAATCAGAAAAAAAAAAAAAATTATCCACCTCCAGAGAGACAGGGGGGGAAGGGCAGAGTGTCTGCCCGAGTATGGTGCGCCCTACACGGCCGCCAGCCATCTCTCCCTCCCTCCCGGAGCTCCAGCGGACTACCAGGGGCATCAGAAAAAAAAAAAAAAAAATTATCCACCTCCAGAGAGACAGGGGGGGAAGGGCAGAGTGTCTGCCCGACTATGGTGCGCCCTACACGGTCGCCAGCCATCTCTCCCTCTCACCCGGAGCTCCAGCTGACTACCAGGGGCATCAGAAAAAAAAAAAAATTATCCACCTCCAGAGAGACAGGGGGGGGGGGGCAGAGTGTCTGCCCGAGTATGGTGCGCCCTAGACGGCCGCCAGCCATCTCTCCCTCCCTCCCGGAGCTCCAGCGGACTACCAGGGGCATCAGAAAAAAAAAAAAAAAATATCCACCTCCAGAGAGACAGGGGGGGAAGGGCAGAGTGTCTGCCCGAGTATGGTGCGCCCTACACGGCCGCCAGCCATCTCTCCCTCCCACCCGGAGCTCCAGCTGACTACCAGGGGCATCAGAAAAAAAAAAAAATTATCCACCTCCAGAGAGACAAGGGGGGGGGGGCAGAGTGTCTGCCCGAGTATGGTGCGCCCTACACGGCCGCCAGCCATCTCTCCCTCCCTCCCGGAGCTCCAGCAGACTACCAGGGGCATCAGTAAAAAAAAATGAAATAAAATTATCCACCTCCAGAGAGACAGGGGGGGAAGGGCAGAGTGTCTGCCCGAGTATGGTGCGCCCTACACGGCCGCCAGCCATCTCTCCCTCCCACCCGGAGCTCCAGCTGACTACCAGGGGCATCAGGAAAAAAAAAAAAAATTATCCACCTCCAGAGAGACAGGGGGGGAAGGGCAGATTGTCTGCCCGAGTATCGATCGCCACACCAGGCCACCAGCCATCTCTCCCTCCCTTCCGGAGCTCCAGCAGACTTCCAGGGAGCTCCCTCTCCGTCCCTCCCTCCGTGTATAAACGGCCGCCAGCCATCTCTCCATCCCTCCTGGATCTCCCTGGTAGTCTGCTGGAGCTCCGGGAGGGAGGGAGAGATGGCTGGCGACCGTTTATACACGGAGGGAGGGAGGGAGAGGGAGCTCCCTGGAAGTCTGCTGGAGCTCCGGGAGGGAGGGAGAGATGGCTGGCGGCCTGGTGTGGCGCACCATACTCGGGCAGACACTGCCCTTCCCCCCCTGTCTCTCTGGAGGTGGATAATTTTTTTTTTTTTTTTTTTCCTGATTCCCCTGGTAGTCTGCTGGAGCTCCGGGAGGGAGGGAGAGATGGCTGGCGGCCGTGTAGGGCGCACCATACTCGGGCAGACACTCTGCCCTTCCCCCCCTGTCTCTCTGGAGGTGGATAATTTTTTTTTTTTTTTTCTTCCTGATTCCCCTGGTAGTCTGCTGGAGCTCCGGGAGGGAGGGAGAGATGGCTGGCGGCCGTGTAGGGCGCACCATACTCGGGCAGACACTCTGTCCTCCCCCCCTTGTCTCTCTGGAGGTGGATAATTTTTTTTTTTTTTTTCTGATGCCACTGGTAGTCTGCTGGAGCTCCGGGAGGGTGGGAGAGATGGCTGGCGGCCGTGTAGGGCGCACCATACTCGGGCAGACACTCTGCCTTTCCCCCCCTGTCTCTCTGGAGGTGGATATTTTTTTTTTTTTTTTTCTGATGCCCCTGGTAGTCTGCTGGAGCTCCGGGAGGGAGGGAGAGATGGCTGGCGGCCGTGCAGGGCGCACCATACTCGGGCAGACACTCTGCCCTTCCCCCCCTGTCTCTCTGGAGGTGGATAATTTTTTTTTTTTTTTTCTGATTCTCCTGGTAGTCTGCTGGAGCTCCGGGAGGGAGGGAGAGATGGCTGGCGGCCGTGTAGGGCGCACCATACTCGGGCAGACACTCTGCCCTTCCCCCCCTGTCTCTCTGGAGGTGGATAATTTTTTTTTTTTTTTCTGATGCCCCTGGTAGTCTGCTGGAGCTCCGGGAGGGAGGGAGAGATGGCTGGCGGCCGTGTAGGGCGCACCATACTCGGGCAGACACTCTGCCCCCCCCCCCCCCTGTCTCTCTGGAGGTGGATAATTTTTTTTTTTTTTTCTGATGCCCCTGGTAGTCTGCTGGAGCTCCGGGAGGGAGGGAGAGATGGCTGGCGGCCGTGTAGGGCGCACCATACTCGGGCAGACACTCTGCCCTCCCCCCCCTGTCTCTCTGGAGGTGGATAATTTTTTTTTTTTTTCAGATGCCCCTGGTAGTCTGCTGGAGGTCCGGGAGGGAGGGAGAGATGGCTGGCGGCCATGTAGGGTGCACCATACTCGGGCAGACACTCTGCCCTTCCCTCCCTGTCTCTCTGGAGGTGGAACCTCCAATTCCAATTAAATGGTTTTTTTTCAAACATGTTAGCATTAATTAGCAAAATGCTACTGTCAGCAGACCAGGGACACTCCAAATCAGGTTTGTGAACCTCCCATTGAAATACAATGGGTTTTTCAAATGCGTTAGCATTAATTAGCACAATACTACTGTCAGCAGACCAGGGACACTTGGAGTGTCCCGGATCTGACAGGCAGATGTAGGACACTCCAAATCAGGTTTGTGAACCTCCCATTCCAATTAAGTGTTTTTTTTTCAAACCTGTTAGCATTAATTAGCACAATGCTACTGTCAGCAGACCAGGGACCCTCCAAATCAAGTTTGTGAACCTCCCATTGAAATACAATGGGTTTTTCAAATGTGTTAGCATTAATTAGCACAATACTACTGTCAGCAGACCAGGGACACTCCAAATCAGGTTTGTGAACCTCCATTGGGGATTGGGACACTTGGAGTGTCCCGGATCTGACAGGCAGATGTAGGACACTCCAAATCAGGTTTGTGAACCTCCCATTCCAATTAAGTCCTCTGTGTCCTCTCCACTCAAACCCTGACACCTGGGGGATTTGATCCAAAGTCTGCTGATGGTAGCACTGAGCGAACCCACATCAAATCCCCCAGGTGTCAGGGTTTGAGTGGAGAGGACACAGGCACTCTCCACTCAAACCCTGACACCTGGGGGATTTGAGGTGGGTTAGCTCAGTGCTACCATCAGCAGACTTTGGATACTCCACAACAGGTTTGTATGTATGTTTTACTTCAATGACTTACCTGTATTGCCTACTTTTGTACAAAGTAGCACTGAGCTAACCCACATCAAATCCCCCAGGTGTCAGGGTTTGAGTGGTGAGTGCCTGTGTCCTCTCCACTCAAACCCTGACACCTGGGGGATTTGATCCAAAGAGTGCTGATGGTAGCACTGAGCTAACCCACATCAAATCCCCCAGGTGTCAGGGTTTGAGTGGAGAGTGCCTGTGTCCTCTCCACTCAAACCCTGACACCTGGGGGATTTGATCCAAAGTCTGCTGATGGCAGCACTGAGCGAACCCACATCAAATCCCCCAGGTGTCAGGGTTTGAGTTGAGAGGACACAGGCACTCTCCACTCAAACCCTGACACCTGGGGGATTTGATGTGGGTTAGCTCAGTGCTACCATCAGCAGACTTTGAATACTCCACAACAGGTTTGTATGTATGTTTTACTTCAATGACTTACCTGTATTGTCTACTTTTGTACAAAGTAGCACTGAGCTAACCCACATCAAATCCCCCAGGTGTCAGGGTTTGAGTGGAGAGTGCCTGTGTCCTCTCCACTCAAACCCTGACACCTGGGGGATTTGATCCCAAGTCTGCTGATGGCAGCACTGAGCTAACCCACATCAAATCCCCCAGGTGTCAGGGTTTGAGTGGAGAGTGCCTGTGTCCTCTCCACTCAAACCCTGACACCTGGGGGATTTGATGTGGGTTAGCTCAGTGCTACCATCTGCAGACTTTGGATACTCCACAACAGGTTTGTATGTATGTTTTACTTCAATGACTTACCTGTATTGCCTACTTTTGTACAAAGTAGCACTGAGCTAACCCACATCAAATCCCCCAGGTGTCAGGGTTTGAGTGGAGAGGACACAGGCACTCTCCACTCAAACCCTGACACCTGGGGGATTTGATGTGGGTTAGCTCAGTGCTACCATCAGCAGACTTTGGATACTCCACAACAGGTTTGTATGTATGTTTTACTTCAATGACTTACCTGTATTGCTACTTTGTACAAAGTAGCACTGAGCTAACCCACATCAAATCCCCCAGGTGTCAGGGTTTGAGTGGAGAGTGCCTGTGTCCTCTCACTCAAACCCTGACACCTGGGGGATTTGATCCAAAGTCTGCTGATGGTAGCACTGAGCTAACCCACATCAAACCCCAGGTGTCAGGGTTTGAGTGGAGGTACGTGTCCTCTCCACTCAAACCCTGACACCTGGGGGATTTGATGTGGGTTAGCTCAGTGCTACCATCAGCAGACTTGGATACTCCACAACAGGTTTGTATGTATGTTTTACTTCAATGACTTACCTGTATTGCTACTTTTGTACAAAGTAGCACTGAGCTAACCCACATCAAATCCCCCAGGGTGTCAGGGTTTGAGTGGAGAGTTGCCTGTGTCCTCACCACTCAAACCTGACACCTGGGGGATTTGATGTGGGTTAGCCAGTGCTACCATCAGCAGACTTGGATCAAATCCCCCAGTGTCAGGGTTTGAGTGGTGAGGACAAAGGCACTCTCCACTCAAACCCTGACACCTGGGGGATTTGATGTGGGTTAGCTCAGTGCTACTTTGTACAAAGTAGGCAATACAGGTAAGTCATTGAAGTAAAACATACATACAAACCTGTTGTGGAGTATCCAAAGTCTGCTGATGGTAGCACTGAGCTAACCCACATCAAATCCCCAGGTGTCGGGTTTGA